>NC_053399.1:1889092-1917902 GCF_905171765.1 Bufo bufo | reverse complement strand
TGTCCCCCCCCACCCCGCCGGACACCTCTGTCCCCCCCCCCCCCACCGGACACCCCTGTCTCCCCCCCCCCCACCGGACACCTCTGTCCCCCCCCCCCCCACCAGACACCTCTGTCCCCCCCCCCCCACCGGACACCTCTGTCCCCCCCCCCACCGGACACCTCTGTCTCCCCCCCCCCCCACCGGACACCTCTGTCCCCCCCACCGGACACCTCTGTCCCCCACCAGACACCTCTGTCCCCCCCCCCCCACCGGACACCTCTGTCCCCCCCCCCCCCCCACCGGACACCTCTGTCTCCCCCCCCCCCCACCGGACACCTCTGTCTCCCCCCCCCCCCCCCACCGGACACCTCTGTCCCCCCCACCGGACACCTCTGTCCCCCACCAGACACCTCTGTCCCCCCCCCCCCCACCGGACACCTCTGTCCCCCCCCCCCCCCCACCGGACACCTCTGTCCCCCCCACCGGACACCTCTGTTCTTTATTCAGCGACTTTTCATGAAACACTGGCCCCATAGAAGTGAATGGAGCTGCATGAAAATCGTACCCGCAAGCAGGTGCAGGTGCGATGTGTTTTGCACTGATGGTTGCTAAGAGATGTTGTTTGTAAACATTCAGGTTTTTATCAGACCCGTGCAAAATGCATTAAATCGCATTGCACCCGCGCGATAAGAACTGAACGCTGATCGCAAACAAACTGAACTTGCTTGCAAAATCGCGCAGTTTTCAGTGAACACATCCGGACCTAATCCGCTCACGCCCATCTGCAAGGGGCCTAAGGCAATGGCGGGACCCCCCCGACGCTGGGGCACAGCTGGGATTTCTCCTGACTTTGCCTAGAATATAAGCGATCTTGGGAGGGTTGCACGGAGGCGGACGGAGCGGTGGGACCCGCAGGAATGGCCTGCCCTGCACCGCACTGGTCGGCCTCACACAGCTGATCCCTTTCTAGGCTGCGCCTCCATCGATGCCTCGGGACGTCCAGCACATGTGGAGGAGGTCCCCCGCCTTGTGAGCGCAGACGTCACTGCAGGGAATCCCTCCTGAGGCCTCCTGTGGGAGGAGGGATTCCCTGGTCCCAGCACATGGGAGGGAGCGTCCCGGAAAGACGAAAATAACTGAAGCGGAGAGCAGACGTTACCCCAGCCAATCAGGTCGCTGCTTTCAAGGCCTCTGGACATCGAAAGCCGAGATCTCATTGGTTGTCACATAAAAAAAGAGTTCAACAACATCAGAGCGTCCACCAAGGACTGCGGGAACGCGGCCTGCACGCACCGCGCGCTATCCACTACCCGCTACATACAGGCTGTGTTCACACTTAGTACTTCTGCTTCACCAGGCGCAGTGATTCTTGTTTCGGACGGCCATGTACTGGTGGCAGCCGCTTTTCTCTGCCTGAAGCGTATATAACGTACGCCTGGAGCGTATATAGCGTACGCCTGGAGCGTATATAGCGTACGCCTGGAGCGTATATAACGTACGCCTGGAGCGTATACAGCGTACGCCTGGAGCGTATATAGCGTACGCCTGGAGCGTATATAGCGTACGCCTGGAGCGTATATAACGTACGCCTGGAGCGTATACAGCGTACGCCTGGAGCGTATATAACGTACGCCTGGAGCGTATATAACGTACGCCTGGAGCGTATATAACGTACGCCTGGAGCGTATATAGCGTACGCCTGGAGCGTATATAACGTACGCCTGGAGCGTATATAACGTACGCCTGGAGCGTATATAGCGTACGCCTGGAGCGTATATAACGTACTCCTGGAGCGTATATAACGTACGCCTGGAGCGTATATAACGTACGCCTGGAGCGTATACAGCGTACGCCTGGAGCGTATACAACGTACGCCTGGAGCGTATATAACGTACGCCTGGAGCGTATATAGCGTACGCCTGGAGCGTATATAACGTACTCCTGGAGCGTATATAGCGTACTCCTGGAGCGTATATAACGTACGCCTGGAGCGTATACAGCGTACGCCTGGAGCGTATACAACGTACGCCTGGAGCGTATATAACGTACGCCTGGAGCGTATATAGCGTACGCCTGGAGCGTATATAACGTACTCCTGGAGCGTATATAACGTACTCCTGGAGCGTATATAACGTACGCCTGGAGCGTATATAGCGTACGCCTGGAGCGTATATAACGTACGCCTGGAGCGTATATAACGTACGCCTGGAGCGTATATAGCGTACGCCTGGAGCGTATATAACGTACGCCTGGAGCGTATATAACGTACGCCTGGAGCGTATAGAACGTACTCCTGGAGCGTATATAGCGTACGCCTGGAGCGTATATAACGTACTCCTGGAGCGTATATAACGTACGCCTGGAGCGTATATAGCGTACGCCTGGAGCGTATATAACGTACGCCTGGAGCGTATACAGCGTACGCCTGGAGCGTATAGAACGTACTTTATACAACGTGTGCTGTCCGCTGAGTGCCCGTGCACTGGCCGCTGTATACCCTGCTGTGCCCTTCCCGCTGTGCCCTGGCCGCTGTATACCCCGCTGTATACCCTGCTGTATACCCCGCTGTATACCCAGCTGTACCCTCTGCTGCCCGCTGTATACCCCGCTGTGCCCTCGGCTGGCCGCTGTATACCCCGCTGTGCCCTCGGCTGGCCGCTGTATACCCCGCTGTGCCCTGCCTGCTGTATACCCCGCTGTGCCCTGCCTGCTGTATACCCTGCTGTATACCCCGCTGTATACCCTGCTGTGCCCTCTGCTGCCCGCTGTATACCCCGCTGTGCCCTCTGCTGCCCGCTGTATACCCCGCTGTGCCCTGCCTGCTGTATACCCTGCTGTACACCCCGCTGTATACCCCGCTGTGCCCGCTGTATACCCCGCTGTATACTCCGCTGTATACCCCGCTGTGCCCTCGGCTGGCCGCTGTATACCCCGCTGTGCCCTCTGCTGCCCGCTGTATACCCCGCTGTGCCCTGGCTGCTGTATACCCTGCTGTGCCCTGGCTGCTGTATACCCTGCTGTGCCCTGGCCGCTGTATACCCTGCTGTGCCCGCTGTATACCCCGCTGTGCCCTCGGCTGGCCGCTGTATACCCTGCTGTGCCCTGCCCGCTGTATACCCCGCTGTATACCCTGCTGTGCCCTCTGCTGCCCGCTGTATACCCTGCTGTGCCCTCTGCTGCCCGCTGTATACCCCGCTGTGGCCGCTGTATACCCCACTGTGCCCTCGGCTGGCCGCTGTATACCCTGCTGTGCCCTGCCCGCTGTATACCCCGCTGTATACCCTGCTGTGCCCTGCCCGCTGTATACCCTGCTGTGCCCTCTGCTGCCCGCTGTATACCCTGCTGTGCCCTCGGCTGCCTGCTGTATACCCCGCTGTGCCCGCTGTATACCCCGCTGTGCCCTCGGCTGGCCACTGTATACCCCGCTGTATACCCTGCTGTGCCCTCTGCCCGCTGTATACCCCGCTGTCGCTGTGCCCTCGGCTGCCCGCTGTATACCCTGCTGTGCCCTGGCCGCTGTATACCCCGCTGTATACCCCGCTGTGCCCTCGGCTGGCCGCTGTATACCCCGCTGTCGCTGTGCCCTCGGCTGCCCGCTGTATACCCTGCTGTGCCCTCTGCTGCCCGCTGTATACCCCGCTGTCGCTGTGCCCTCGGCTGCCCGCTGTATACCCTGCTGTGCCCTGGCCGCTGTATACCCCGCTGTATACCCCGCTGTGCCCTCGGCTGGCCGCTGTACACCCCGCTGTGCCCTGCCCGCTGTATACCCTGCTGTGCCCTCTGCTGCCCGCTGTATACCCCGCTGTGCCCTCGGCTGGCCGCTGTATACCCTGCTGTGCCCTGCCCGCTGTATACCCCGCTGTATACCCTGCTGTGTCCTGCCCGCTGTATACCCTGCTGTGCCCTCTGCTGCCCGCTGTATACCCTGCTGTGCCCTCGGCTGCCTGCTGTATACCCCGCTGTGCCCGCTGTATACCCCGCTGTGCCCTCGGCTGGCCGCTGTATACCCCGCTGTATACCCTGCTGTGCCCTCTGCCCGCTGTATACCCCGCTGTCGCTGTGCCCTCGGCTGCCCGCTGTATACCCTGCTGTGCCCTGGCCGCTGTATACCCCGCTGTATACCCCGCTGTGCCCTCGGCTGGCCGCTGTATACCCCTCTGTATACCCCGCTGTCGCTGTGCCCTCGGCTGCCCGCTGTATACCCTGCTGTGCCCTGGCCGCTGTATACCCTGCTGTATACCTCGCTGTGCCCTCGGCTGGCCGCTGTATACCCTGCTGTATACCCTGCTGTATACCTCGCTGTACACCCCGCTGTGCCCTCGGCTGGCCGCTGTATACCCTGCTGTATACCCTGCTGTGCCCTGCCCGCTGTGCCCTGGCCGCTGTATACCCCGCTGTATAGCCTGCTGTATACCCCGCTGTATACCCAGCTGTACCCTCTGCTGCCCGCTGTATACCCCGCTGTGCCCTCGGCTGGCCGCTGTATACCCCGCTGTGCCCTCGGCTGGCCGCTGTATACCCCGCTGTGCCCTGCCTGCTGTATACCCCGCTGTGCCCTGCCTGCTGTATACCCTGCTGTATACCCCGCTGTATACCCCGCTGTGCCCTCGGCTGCCCGCTGTATACCCTGCTGTGCCCTCGGCTGCCCGCTGTATACCCCGCTGTACACCCCGCTGTGCCCTCGGCTGGCCGCTGTATACCCCGCTGTACACCCCGCTGTATCCTCGGCTGGCCGCTGTATACCCCGCTGTGCCCTCGGCTGGCCGCTGTATACCCTGCTGTATACTCCGCTGTATACCCCGCTGTGCCCTCTGCTGCCCGCTGTATACCCCGCTGTGCCCTCTGCTGCCCGCTGTATACCCCGCTGTGCCCTCGGCTGGCCGCTGTATACCCCGCTGTGCCCTCTGCTGCCCGCTGTATACCCCGCTGTGCCCTCTGCTGCCCGCTGTATACCCCGCTGTGCCCTCGGCTGGCCGCTGTATACCCTGCTGTATACCCTGCTGTGCTCTCGGCGGGCCGCTGTATACCCCGCCGTGCCCTGCCCGCTGTATACCCCGCTGTGCCCTGCCCGCTGTATACCCCGCTGTGCCCTCGGCTGGCCGCTGTATACCCGCTGTACACCCCGCTGTGCCCTCTGCTGCCCGCTGTGCCCTCTGCTGCCCGCTGTATACCCCGCTGTGCCCTGCCCGCTGTATACCCTGCTGTACCCTCGGCTGCCCGCTGTATACCCCGCTGTGCCCTCGGCTGCCCGCTGTATACCCCGCTCTATACCCCGCTGTGCCCTCTGCTGCCCGCTGTATACCCTGCTGTATACCCCGCTCTATACCCCGCTGTGCCCTCGGCTGCCCGCTGTATACCCCGCTCTATACCCCGCTGTGCCCTCTGCTGCACGCTGTATACCCCGCTGTATACCCTGCTGTATACCCCGCTGTGCCCTCGGCTGGCCGCTGTATACCCCGCTGTGCCCTCGGCTGGCCGCTGTATACCCCGCTGTGCCCTGCCCGCTGTATACCCCGCTGTGCCCTGCCTGCTGTATACCCTGCTGTATACCCCGCTGTATACCCTGCTGTGCCCTCTGCTGCCCGCTGTATACCCTGCTGTATACCCCACTGTGCCCTCGGCTGGCCGCTGTATACCCTGCTGTGCCCTCTGCTGCCCGCTGTATACCCCGCTGTCGCTGTGCCCGCTGTATACCCTGCTGTGCCCTGGCCGCTGTATACCCCGCTGTGCCCTCGGCTGCCCGCTGTATACCCCGCTGTGCCCTCGGCTGGCCGCTGTATACCCTGCTGTGCCCTTGCCGCTGTATACCCCGCTGTATACCCCGCTGTGCCCTCGGCTGCCCGCTGTATACCCCGCTGTGCCCTCGGCTGGCCGCTGTATACCCCGCTGTGCCCTCGGCTGGCCGCTGTATACCCCGCTGTGCCCTCTGCTGCCCGCTGTATACCCCGCTGTCGCTGTGCCCGCTGTATACCCCGCTGTATACCCTGCTGTGCCCTGGCCGCTGTATACCCCGCTGTGCCCTCGGCTGCCCGCTGTATACCCTGCTGTGTCCTCGGCTGGCCGCTGTATACCCTGCTGTGCCCTCTGCTGCCCGCTGTATACCCCGCTGTCGCTGTGCCCGCTGTATACCCCGCTGTATACCCTGCTGTGCCCTGGCCGCTGTATACCCCGCTGTATACCCCGCTGTGCCCTCGGCTGGCCGCTGTATACCCCGCTGTGCCCTCGGCTGCCTGCTGTATACCCCGCTGTGCCCTCGGCTGCCTGCTGTATACCCCGCTGTGCCCTCGGCTGGCCGATGTATACCCCGCTGTGCCCTCGGCTGCCTGCTGTATACCCCGCTGTGCCCTCGGCTGCCTGCTGTATACCCTGCTGTGCCCTCGGCTGCCCGCTGTATACCCTGCTGTGCCCTCGGCTGGCCGCTGTATACCCCGCTGTGCCCTCGGCTGCCTGCTGTATACCCCGCTGTGCCCTCGGCTGGCCGCTGTATACCCAGCTGTGCCCTCGGCTGGCCGCTGTATACCCCGCTGTGCCCTCGGCTGGCCGCTGTATACCCCGCTGTGCCCTCGGCTGGCCGCTGTATACCCCGCTGTGCCCTCGGCTGGCCGCTGTATACCCCGCTGTGCCCTCGGCTGGCCGCTGTATACCCCGCTGTGCCCTCGGCTGGCCGCTGTATACCCCGCTGTGCCCTCTGCTGGCCGCTGTATACCCCGCTGTGCCCTCGGCTGGCCGCTGTATACCCCGCTGTGCCCTCGGCTTGACGCTGTATACCCCGCTGTGCCCTCGGCTGCCTGCTGAATACCCTGCTGTGCCCTCGGCTGCCTGCTGTATACCCCGCTGTGCCCTCGGCTGCCCGCTGTATACCCTGCTGTATACCCCGCTGTGCCCTCGGCTGCCCGCTGTATACCCCGCTCTATACCCCGCTGTGCCCTCTGCTGCCCGCTATATACCCTGCTGTATACCCCGCTCTATACCCCGCTGTGCCCTCGGCTGCCCGCTGTATACCCCGCTGTGCCCTCTGCTGCCCGCTGTATACCCCGCTGTATACCCTGCTGTATACCCCGCTGTGCCCTCGGCTGGCTGCTGTATACCCCGCTGTGCCCTCGGCTGGCTGCTGTATACCCCGCTGTGCCCTCGGCTGGCCGCTGTATACCCCGCTGTGCCCTGCCTGCTGTATACCCTGCTGTGCCCTCTGCTGCCCGCTGTATACCCTGCTGTGCCCTCGGCTGCCCGCTGTATACCCTGCTGTGCCCTCTGCTGCCCGCTGTATACCCCGCTGTCGCTGTGCCCGCTGTATACCCCGCTGTATACCCTGCTGTGCCCTGGCCGCTGTATACCCCGCTGTGCCCTCGGCTGCCCGCTGTATACCCCGCTGTGCCCTCGGCTGGCCGCTGTATACCCTGCTGTGCCCTTGCCGCTGTATACCCCGCTGTATGCCCCGCTGTGCCCTCGGCTGCCCGCTGTATACCCCGCTGTGCCCTCGGCTGGCCGCTGTATACCCCGCTGTGCCCTCTGCTGCCCGCTGTATACCCCGCTGTCGCTGTGCCCGCTGTATACCCCGCTGTATACCCTGCTGTGCCCTGGCCGCTGTATACCCCGCTGTGCCCTCGGCTGCCCGCTGTATACCCCGCTGTGCCCTCGGCTGGCCGCTGTATACCCTGCTGTGCCCTGGCCGCTGTATACCCCGCTGTGCCCTCGGCTGCCCGCTGTATACCCTGCTGTGCCCTCGGCTGCCCGCTGTATACCCTGCTGCCCGCTGTATACCCCGCTGTCGCTGTGCCCGCTGTATACCCCGCTGTATACCCTGCTGTGCCCTGGCCGCTGTATACCCCGCTGTGCCCTCGGCTGGCCGCTGTATACCCCGCTGTGCCCTCTGCTGCCCGCTGTATACCCCTCTGTACACCCCTCTGTACACCCCGCTGTGCCCTCGGCTGGCCGCTGTATACCCCGCTGTATACCCCTCTGCTGCCTGCTGTACACCCCTCTGTACACCCCGCTGTGCCCTCTGCTGCCCGCTGTATACCCCTCTGTACACCCCTCTGTGCCCTCTGCTGCCCGCTGTATACCCCTCTGTACACCCCGCTGTATACCCCTCTGTACACCCCGCTGTACACCCCGCTGTGCCCCCGGCTGTATACCCCTCTGTACACCCCGCTGTGCCCTCTGCTGCCCGCTGTACACCCCTCTGTATACCCCGCTGTGCCCTCTGCTGCCCGCTGTACACCCCTCTGTATACCCCGCTGTGCCCTCTGCTGCCCGCTGTATACCCCTCTGTACACCCCTCTGCTGCCCGCTGTATACCCCTCTGTACACCCCTCTGCTGCCTGCTGTACACCCCTCTGTATACCCCGCTGTGCCCTCTGTGCCCCCGGCTGTACACCCCTCTGTACACCCCGCTGTGCCCTCTGCTGCCCGCTGTACACCCCTCTGTACACCCCGCTGTATACCCCTCTGTGCCCTCTGCTGCCTGCTGTACACCCCTCTGTACACCCCGCTGTGCCCTCGGCTGTACACCCCTCTGTACACCCCGCTGTGCCCTCGGCTGTATACCCCTCTGTACACCCCTCTGTATACCCCTCTGTACACCCCTCTGTATACCCCGCTGTGCCCTCGGCTGTACACCCCTCTGTACACCCCGCTGTGCCCCCGGCTGTACACCCCTCTGTATACCCCGCTGTGCCCCCGGCTGTATACCCCGCTGTGCCCCCGGCTGTATACCCCGCTGTGCCCCCGGCTGTATACCCCGCTGTGCCCTCGGCTGTACACCCCTCTGTACACCCCGCTGTGCCCTCGGCTGTATACCCCTCTGTACACCCCTCTGTATACCCCTCTGTATACCCCTCTGTACACCCCTCTGTATACCCCGCTGTGCCCTCGGCTGTACACCCCTCTGTACACCCCGCTGTGCCCCCGGCTGTACACCCCTCTGTATACCCCGCTGTGCCCCCGGCTGTATACCCCGCTGTGCCCCCGGCTGTATACCCCGCTGTGCCCCCGGCTGTATACCCCGCTGTGCCCCCGGCTGTACACCCCGCTGTGCCCCCGGCTGTACACCCCTCTGTACACCCCGCTGTGCCCCCGGCTGTATACCCCGCTGTGCCCCCGGCTGTATACCCCGCTGTACACCCCTCTGTACACCCCGCTGTGCCCCCGGCTGTATACCCCGCTGTGCCCCCGGCTGTATACCCCTCTGTACACCCCGCTGTGCCCCCGGCTGTACACCCCTCTGTGCCCTCGGCTGCCCGCTGTACACCCCTCTGTACACCCCGCTGTGCCCCCGGCTGTACACCCCTCTGTACACCCCGCTGTGCCCTCGGCTGCCCGCTGTACACCCCGCTGTGCCCTCTGTGCCCCCGGCTGTACACCCCTCTGTACACCCCGCTGTGCCCTCTGTGCCCCCGGCTGTACACCCCGCTGTGCCCTCTGTGCCCCCGGCTGTACACCCCGCTGTGCCCTCGGCTGCCCGCTGTATACCCCTCTGTACACCCCGCTGTGCCCCCGGCTGTACACCCCTCTGTACACCCCGCTGTGCCCTCTGTGCCCCCGGCTGTACACCCCGCTGTGCCCTCGGCTGGCCGTGTCCATGGCACTGAGTGAATTGTTTGTGTGTGTTTGTTTTGGCTCCTCCCCATCTTCTCCGCTGTTCTCAGGGCTCTTCCCGGCAGCCCCGCCCTCTAAACAGGATGTTTTCCTTATTAGGGCATCTGCGTCAGTGGATTCTCGAGTCTGGACCAGTCCATTAAGGGGATTCCAGGGTTGGTAGGGGTCTGAAGACTACTGGACACCACAGCAAAGGAAGGCTAAGACATCGTGGGATGTGTGGGCAGCTGGACAGACGCCGGGTGTGCAGGGTGACTGGCGGGTGAGCGCCTGTGACTTGGCCTAGAGGCCCATTTCCGAAGTAGGCTCCCCCCGCAGATCGTGTGCCCGTGACGTCACTCCATTCACAAGAAATATAAGGCAGTGAGCAGCGAGCAGAGGCAGTGACAGCTCCGGAGAGCAGCCCGAGCGGACAGTACAGACGTCAGTGACCGCAGCCATGTACCACGGATTCCCCAGCAACGCCGACTACGAGGCGGCCTCATCCCGCTGCAGCAGCGCCTCTCCCGCCGGAGACAGCCTCACCTATTACCCGTCCCCGGCCGCCTCCTTCTCAAGCCTCGGCTCCCCGCTCACCCCTACGGTAGGTGTCCGACCCCGGAGCGGAGGGCTGGTGACAGCGGCGGGTGTGGGGCAGGGGGTGACAGCGGCGGGTGTGGGGCGGGGCTGTCAGGGCTGGCCCCGCCCATTTGTAAGTGGCTTCATTGATAAATCCTGGTTCATTCAGGAGACTCCGGAGCGGCTCTTGCGTCACTGCTGACGTCAGAGCTATTTTTAGCCCACTCCGGTCCTGTGTGCAGCGGCTCCCTGGAGTAACGAGGCTGCAGACGTGAATGAACCGGGTGTCTATTGGGGTGTAGGGTCCCCGACTAAGGGAGTGCATGCATTGGGGGGCCTGCCGACTAAGGGGGTGCATGCATTGGGGGGCCCGCCGACTAAGGGGGTGCATGCATTGGGGGGCCCGCCGACTAAGGGGGTGCATGCATTGGGGGGCCCGCCGACTAAGGGGGTGCATGCATTGGGGGGCCCGCCGACTAAGGGGGTGCATGCATTGGGGGGCCCGCCGACTAAGGGGGTGCATGCATTGGGGGGCCCGCCGACTAAGGGGGTGCATGCATTGGGGGGCCCGCCGACTAAGGGGGTGCATGCATTGGGGGGCCCGCCGACTAAGGGGGTGCATGCATTGGGGGGCCCGCCGACTAAGGGGGTGCATGCATTGGGGGGCCCGCCGACTAAGGGGGTGCATGCATTGGGGGGCCCGCCGACTAAGGGGGTGCATGCATTGGGGGGCCCGCCGACTAAGGGGGTGCATGCATTGGGGGGCCCGCCGACTAAGGGGGTGCATGCATTGGGGGGCCCGCCGAGTTGGGGCTGAGTCAGGGTGTAAATGATAACTGGCATAGGGTGCATGCATTTGGGGGTGTAACGGGGCGTCCTGGCACTCACGCTGTACATTTCCCCCCGCAGGAGCTCAGTGCAGATTCAAGCAGCAGCTTTGTCCCCACCGTCACAGCCATCTCCACGTCTCCAGACCTGCAGTGGTTGGTGCAACCCACCCTCATCTCCTCTGTGGCACCATCACAGTCCAGAGCTCACCCGTATGGGGCGGCTCCAGCCTTCAGCCGCTCTGGTGTCATCAAGGGGTCATCAGGAAGAGGCCATTGCCCGGGCAGGAGAGGGAAAGCAGAGCAGGTGAGTGTCTGGGCTCTGGTAATCCAAGGGGGGAGGGGGGCTCCGGAGTCCCTCATTCCATGGATCTGATCAGAGTTGTTTAAATTTCACAGCTGTCTCCCGAGGAGGAGGAAAAAAGGAGAGTCAGGCGTGAAAGAAACAAAATGGCGGCAGCCAAATGCCGGAACCGGCGGCGTGAGCTGACTGACACCCTCCAAGCTGTAAGTGTTCCTCCACCTTCATGGCCTGTGACGTCATCGCTGTGATGTCAGGAGCCATGAGGCCTAATCCACCGCTTTGTTTTCTCCAGGAGACGGACGAGCTGGAGGATGAGAAATCTGCCCTGCAGTCCGAGATCGCCGTCCTGCTGAAGGAGAAGGAGAAGCTGGAGTTCATCCTGGCGGCCCATAAGCCGGCCTGCAAGATTCCACATGACCTGGAGGGGGCGTTCCAGGAGCTGACCTCTTCCCTGGACCTGATCTCTGACGTCACTTGTGCTTCCAACTCTCATGAGCCCCTCTTTCCTGTCGGCATCTCCCAGTCTTCCGTCCCGGAGAAGGAGATACCACTAGACCTCAAATCCGAGCCCCTGGACGACTTCCTCTTCAGCTCTCCTGGTGCAGGAGCCTCTGACGCCGCCCGCTCGGTGCCAGACGTGGACCTGTCCAGCACCCTGTACTCGTCCGATTGGGAGCCCCTCTACAGCACCCTGTCGGCAGAAGTGGAGCCCCTGTGCACGCCCGTCGTTACCTGCACGCCAACATGCACCACCTACACCACCTCATTTGTCTTCACCTACCCCGATTCCGACTCTTTTCCTAACTGCGGAGCCGCCCATCGCAGAGGAAGCAGCAGCAACGAGCAGTCGTCGGACTCCCTCAACTCTCCCACTTTACTGGCCTTGTAACTCCCAGGGTGGCGGACAGAATCTGGGACTGTGCCCTCAGGCAATAAGGGTTTACCTCCTGGTGTTGAGTGACTGCCTCCTCGCTGCTATACGTGTGCCCGTCTAGTCATCTCCAGCAGATCACACTGTCGGCGCTAGAGCAAGGGTTGCCGATCGGACGCTTGCGCAGTGGCCCTGGCTGCCTCTTCTGATGTAGCACTGTCACGGAGCACCTCACTCCTGTCCACATGTAGCATGATGTATGCTGTGACGGTAATAGTCTCCTCTTCCGAGGCCGGTGCTGCTGGTTCAGGGTCTTGTCCAGCTGGCGATGGGCTGCCACGATATGTCTCTCTATATTAACCCCTCCATGCCGGACACATGGTGAACGTGCTGTATCTTCCGTTGACTGTAATGCTGTCTTGCTGTCTTTCCAAGTTTTCCATGAAAACGTTTTATTTTCCGTAGACAGTTTTTGGTTAATTTATTCTGGATTTGAGAATATTTATTTTTTTATTTTCTACTCCTGCGGACAGAGGAACGCCTCGGGCATTTGTTTGCTTCTTGTCCACGACATTGAGAATAAAATGTATTTGCATTTGCTGCATTTGTGTGCGTGCTCACTGGCTGGATGGGGTACACCCGGGGACGGGCACTGAGCGCTTAGCCACCTCTGTCACAGCCAACCCCTTTCAGTGGTGCAGACGGTTTACTAAAGGCCCCGGGGGAGGCTGAGTCCTGTCTACTCCAGGTTCCTGGGTGGAAAAGTGTGTGCTTTGGGGGGGGGACTGTGCAAAACCACCAAGAAACTGAGTAATGGCAGAGTGCATTGCTAGGGTGGTACTGCAGTGTGTACAGGGGAAGTGCATACAGTGGTAGGTAGTACGTACAAAGACAGTGGGTACAGTGGTGGGGCATTACTGCAGTGTGTACAGAGGTACGGTAGTACGTTCAGAGACAGTGGTAAAGCATCACTGCAGTGGGTACAGTGGTGGGGCATCACTGCCGTGGGTACAGAGACAGTGGTGAGGTATCGCTGCAGTGCGAACAGAGGCCGTGGGTACAGTGGTGAGGCAACACTGCAGTGGGTATAGAGGCAGTGCATACAGAGGTACGGTAGTACGTACAAAGACAGTGGGTACAGTTTTAGGGTATCACTGCAGTGGGTACGGTGTTACAGTAGTGGGTACAGTGGTATTGTAGTACATACAGAGACAGTGGCTACAGTGGTGGGGCATCACTGCAGTGTGTACAGGGGCAGTGCATACAGAGGTACAGTAGTACGTACAAAGACAGTGGCGGGGCAACACTGCAGTGGGTATAGAGGCAGTGCATACAGAGGTACGGTAGTACGTACAAAGACAGTGGGTACAATATTAGGGCATCACTGCAGTGGGTATGGTGTTACGTTAGTGGGTACAGTCATATTGTAGTACATACAGAGACAGTGGTGGGGCATCACTGCAGTGGGTACAGGAGCAGTGCATACAGAGGTACGGTAGTATGTACAAAGACAGTGGGTACAGTGGTGGGGCATCACTGCAGTGGGTACAGAGGCAGTTCGTACAGAGGTACAGTAGTACGTTCAAAAACTGGGTACAGTGGTGGGGCATCACTGCAGTGGGTAAAGAGGTACGGTAGTACATACAAAGACAGTGGTGGGGCATCACTGCAGTGGGTACAGGGGAAGTGCATACAGAGGTACGGTAGTACGTACAGAGACAGTGGTGGGGCATCACTGCAGTGGGTACAGGGGAAGGGCATACAGAGGTACGGTAGTACGTACAGAGACAGTGGTGGGGCATCACTGCAGTGGGTACAGGGGAAGGGCATACAGAGGTACGGTAGTACGTACAGACAGTGGTGGGGCATACAGAGGTACGGTAGTACGTACAGACAGTGGTGGGGCATCGCTGCAGTGGGTACAGGGGCAGTGCATACAGAGGTACGTACAGAGACAGTGGTGGGGCATCACTGCAGTGGGTACAGGGGAAGGGCATACAGAGGTACGTACAGAGACAGTGGTGGGGCATCACTGCAGTGGGTACAGGGGAAGGGCATACAGAGGTACGGTAGTACGTACAGAGACAGTGGTGGGGCATCGCTGCAGTGGGTACAGGGGCAGTGCATACAGAGGTACGGTAGTACGTACAGAGACAGTGGTGGGGCATCGCTGCAGTGGGTACAGAGGCAGTGCATACAGAGGTACGGTAGTACGTACAGAGACAGTGGTGGGGCATCACTGCAGTGGGTACAGGGGAAGGGCATACAGAGGTACGGTAGTAGGTACAGAGACAGTGGTGGGGCATCGCTGCAGTGGGTACAGAGGCAGTGCATACAGAGGTACGGTAGTACGTACAGACAGTGGTGGGGCATCACTGCAGTGGGTACAGGGGAAGGGCATACAGAGGTACGGTAGTACGTACAGAGACAGTGGTGGGGCATCACTGCAGTGGGTACAGGGGAAGGGCATACAGACAGTGGTGGGGCATCGCTGCAGTGGGTACAGAGGCAGTGCATACAGAGGTACGGTAGTACGTACAGACAGTGGTGGGGCATCGCTGCAGTGGGTACAGGGGCAGTGCATACAGAGGTACGGTAGTACATACAAAGACAGTGGTGGGGCATCACTGCAGTGGGTACAGGGGAAGTGCATACAGAGGTACGGTAGTACGTACAGAGACAGTGGTGGGGCATCACTGCAGTGGGTACAGGGCAAGGGCATACAGAGGTACGGTAGTACGTACAGAGACAGTGGTGGGGCATCGCTGCAGTGGGTACAGGGGCAGTGCATACAGAGGTACGGTAGTACGTACAGACAGTGGTGGGGCATCGCTGCAGTGGGTACAGGGGAAGGGCGTACAGAGACAGTGGTGGGGCATCGCTGCAGTGGGTACAGGGGCAGTGCATACAGAGGTACGGTAGTACGTACAGAGACAGTGGTGGGGCATCGCTGCAGTGGGTACAGGGGCAGTGCATACAGAGGTACGGTAGTACGTACAGAGACAGTGGTGGGGCATCACTGCAGTGGGTACAGGGGAAGGGCGTACAGAGACAGTGGTGGGGCATCGCTGCAGTGGGTACAGGGGCAGTGCATACAGAGGTACGGTAGTACGTACAGAGACAGTGGTGGGGCATCGCTGCAGTGGGTATAGAGGCAGTGCATACAGAGGTACGGTAGTACGTACAGAGACAGTGGTGGGGCATCGCTGCAGTGGGTACAGGGGCAGTGCATACAGAGGTACGGTAGTACGTACAGACAGTGGTGGGGCATCACTGCAGTGGGTACAGGGGCAGTGCATACAGAGGTACGGTAGTACGTACAGACAGTGGTGGGGCATCACTGCAGTGGGTACAGGGGCAGTGCATACAGAGGTACGTACAGACAGTGGTGGGGCATCGCTGCAGTGGGTACAGGGGCAGTGCATACAGAGGTACGGTAGTACGTACAGACAGTGGTGGGGCATCGCTGCAGTGGGTACAGAGGCAGTGCATACAGAGGTACGGTAGTACGTACAGACAGTGGTGGGGCATCGCTGCAGTGGGTACAGAGGCAGTGCATACAGAGGTACGGTAGTACGTACAGACAGTGGTGGGGCATCGCTGCAGTGGGTACAGAGGCAGTGCATACAGAGGTACGGTAGTACGTACAGACAGTGGTGGGGCATCGCTGCAGTGGGTACAGGGGCAGTGCATACAGAGGTACGGTAGTACGTACAGAGACAGTGGTGGGGCATCGCTGCAGTGGGTACAGAGGCAGTGCATACAGAGGTACGGTAGTACGTACAGACAGTGGTGGGGCATCGCTGCAGTGGGTACAGAGGCAGTGCATACAGAGGTACGGTAGTACGTACAGACAGTGGTGGGGCATCGCTGCAGTGGGTACAGGGGCAGTGCATACAGAGGTACGGTAGTACGTACAGACAGTGGTGGGGCATCGCTGCAGTGGGTACAGAGGTATCTGTCTTTTTAATCTGTTTAATAGATGCTTTAAAGGTAAAATAAAGTCTCCCACTGCACCCAGCACTGGCCGCCAGCCCCAAATGCCGCTGCATTGCTTCCAGGTAATAATAGAGAGAAAGCCGTCTCTTTATAAGACATGACCTCAGCGCCATGTGACGCCAATGCGGCTGTCATGGCAGCTGGAGGGCCCAACAAAGGTAAGTCTGCCATGGGCGTGAGTCTGTTCACCGTACAGTGCAATGCATCGTGGGATGAAAACTGATCAAATCCTCAGCAGCACCCTGCCATCACCCCGCTATGCAGCGAGCCGCTGCGGTGGGCAGTTCTGCTCAGTGACGGCTTCTTCCACCCATGAGGCGCTTTCACAGATTTGCCCCCCATCTTTACACAAACTCCATATTGCTCCAGTGACCTGTAGCACACCTGATGGTAACAGTGGCCCCTCTAATAAAAGAACCCCTCTTTAGTGCCCCCTGTGAGGCCTAAGGAGCACACGTGTGAACGGCCAAAAAATCTGTACGGGTATATGGTAGTACCCTATATATACAGGAGTAATGTGTCTGGGTATATGGTAGTACCCTATATACACAGGAGTAATGTGTCTGGGTGTATGGTAGTACCCTATATACACAGGAGTAATGTGTCTGGGTATATGGTAGTACCCTATATACACAGGAGTAATGTGTCTGGGTATATGGTAGTACCCTATATACACAGGAGTAATGTGTCTGGGTATATGGTAGTACCCTATATACACAGGAGTAATGTGTCCGGGTATATGGTAGTACCCTATATACACAGGAGTAATGTATTTGGGTATATGGTAGTACCCTATATACACAGGAGTAATGTGGCTGGGTATATGGTAGTACCCTATATACACAGGAGCAATGTGTCTGGGTATATGGTATTACCCTATATACACAGGAGTAATGTGTCTGGGTATATGGTAGTACCCTATATATACAGGAGTAATGTGTCGGGGTATATGGTAGTACCCTATATACACAGGAGTAATGTGTCTGGGTATATGGTAGTACCCTATATACAGGGAGTGCAGAATTATTAGGCAAGTTGTATTTTTGAGGATTAATTTTATTATTGAACAACAACCATGTTCTCAGTGAACCCAAAAAACTCATTAATATCAAAGCTGAATATTTTTGGAAGTAGTTTTTAGTTTGTTTTTAGTTTTAGCTATTTTAGGGGGATATCTGTGTGTGCAGGTGACTATTACTGTGCATAATTATTAGGCAACTTAACAAAAAACAAATATATACCCATTTCAATTATTTATTTTTACCAGTGAAACCAATATAACATCTCAACATTCACAAATATACATTTCTGACATTCAAAAACTAAACAAAAACAAATCAGTGACCAATATAGCCACCTTTCTTTGCAAGGACACTCAAAAGCCTGCCATCCATGGATTCTGTCAGTGTTTTGATCTGTTCACCATCAACATTGCGTGCAGCAGCAACCACAGCCTCCCAGACACTGTTCAGAGAGGTGTACTGTTTTCCCTCCTTGTAAATCTCACATTTGATGATGGACCACAGGTTCTCAATGGGGTTCAGATCAGGTGAACAAGGAGGCCATGTCATTAGATTTTCTTCTTTTATACCCTTTCTTGCCAGCCACGCTGTGGAGTACTTGGACGCGTGTGATGGAGCATTGTCCTGCATGAAAATCATGTTTTTCTTGAAGGATGCAGACTTCTTCCTGTACCACTGCTTGAAGAAGGTATCTTCCAGAAACTGGCAGTAGCACTGGGAGTTGAGCTTGACTCCATCCTCAACCCGAAAAGGCCCCACAAGCTCATCTTTGATGATACCAGCCCAAACCAGTACTCCACCTCCACCTTGCTGGCGTCTGAGTCGGACTGGAGCTCTCTGCCCTTTACCAATCCAGCCACGGGCCCATCCATCTGGCCCATCAAGACTCACTCTCATTTCATCAGTCCATAAAACCTTAGAAAAATCAGTCTTGAGATATTTCTTGGCCCAGTCTTGACGTTTCAGCTTGTGTGTCTTGTTCAGTGGTGGTCGTCTTTCAGCCTTTCTTACCTTGGCCATGTCTCTGAGTATTGCACACCTTGTGCTTTTGGGCACTCCAGTGATGTTGCAGCAGGGGAGGGCTGGCAGCCTTAGTCCTGGGGGGCAAATCCAGTCAAGTGGCCCATTTTTAGCCCCGCCCATTATTAAAAGCCCCTCCTACATTTAATAGGCCACTCCCAACACACACTGTACAGCTGACATTCTATAGTTGAGGCCTGTCTACACATCATACGAAGAGGGGAGGACCTGTCCTGGCTGCACTGCCTGCTTATACAACAAGCTACAGCCAGGAAGCTCCTCCGCTCTCCTCCCTCCCCAGATACTGCTTAAGGCTTGTGGTTCCCCCCCACCATCTGCCACCCGCCCGTGGCCTGCTGCCCCCTTTCGTCATCCTCACCCAGCTCTGAATCCTCCTTCTGCAAATGGCAGGGGGAGGAGCCGGAGCATCTCCTCTCCTACATAGCACCACATACCTCTTACATCCAATGTCACCTTTGTTGTAGACGTTCTTTTTCCTCATCTTCTCCATTCAGACCAGACCGCCATGATGATTTTTCAGCCATCTCCCGTCTCTGCAGAGATTGAGAAACAGACATTAGTTTCCTGCCACCCCCAATACTATACTGCAGAAACAGTACCCCTGGGAATACTACTACCACACAGATAGTGCCCCCTTAAACAATTATTGGCACACAGTGCTCTAAAAAATAACTGCGCCCAGACACTAATAGTATAAAGATAATGTCCCCCAAAAATAATTGTGCTAAGCTGATACTGTGCTAGGGTGCCCCCAAAGTAACAGTGCCCCCCAAAATCCCACCAATAGAAATAATTATCTGCCAGAGCACACTTAGTAGTAATAATGCCCCAATAGTGCCCTAGTAATCATGTTCCTCATAGCCCCCCAGTAGTAGTAAAGCTCCCCATAATACCCCCTAGTAGTACTAATTTTCCCTATAATATGACAGTACATGAAATACCCCCGCTTAGTGCCCGCAGTTGAGCTAATGTCCCCATAATGTATGCCAGTATAAAATACCCCTATATAGTGCCCCAGTAAATGCACTCATACTGCTCCTCTCCCCCTTCCCCATAGTGTCCCCCATAATATGCCAGTAAAAAAATGCCCCTTAGTACCCCCAGCAGATGCCCCTATAGTGCTCCTCTCCCCCACAATGTGCCAGTAAAAAAATTTCCCTTCTTAGTGCCACCATATGCCCCAATAGTGCTCCACTCCCCTATAGTGCCCCCAAATAATGCCCCATAGTGCCGCTCTCCCCTATAGTGCCTGCCATAATGTGCCAGTAAAAAATGCCCCCTTAGTGCTACCAAATGCCATAGTGCCCCCCATAATGTTCCAATACAAAAGGCCCCTTTAGAGCCCCCACTTCCCCATAGTGCCCCCAAATAATGCCCCTATAGTAACCCCAGATGCCCCATAGTGCTGCTCTCCCCTATAGTGCCCCCCAGAATGTGCCAATAATTAAAAAAAAGCCCCTTTAGAGCCCCCAGATACCCCCATAGTGCTCCTCTCCCCCATGGTGCCCCCCCATAATGTGCCAGCAAGAAATGCCCCCATAGTGCCAGCTCCCCCCCCATAGTACAAGCCCCCCATAGTGCCAGGCCCCCCATAGTGGCAGCCCCCCCATAGTGCCAGCCCCCTTATAGTGCCAGCTCCCCCATAGTGCCAGCCCCCCCCCCCGTAGTGCCAGCCCCCCCATAGTGCCAGCTCCTACCCCATAGTGCCACCCCCCCCATAGTGCCAGCCCCCTTATAGTGCCAGCCCCCTTATAGTGCCAGCCCCTTTATAGTGTCAGCCCCCCCATAGTGCCACTTCACCCATAGTGCCAGCCCCCTTATAGTGCCAGCTCCCCCATAGTGCCAGCCCCCCCCGTAGTGCCAGCCCCCCCATAGTGCCAGCTCCTACCCCATAGTGCCAGCCCCCCCCATAGTGCCAGCCCCCTTATAGTGCCAGCCCCTTTATAGTGTCAGCCCCCCCATAGTGCCACTTCACCCATAGTGCCAGCCCCCTTATAGTGCCAGCTCCCCCATAGTGCCAGCCCCCCCCGTGGTGCCAGCCCCCCCCATAGTGCCAGCTCCCCTATAGTGCAAGCCCCCCCATAGTGCCAGCTCCTACCCCATAGTGCCAGCCCCCTTATAGTGCCAGTCCCCCATAGTGTCAGCCCCCCCCCATAGTGTCAGCCCCCCCCCATAGTTCCAGCCCCCCATAGTGCCAGCCGCCCCATAGTGCCAGCTGCCCCATAGTTCCAGCCCTATAGTGCCCCCCCCATAGTGCTAGCTCCCCCAAAGTGCCAGATTCCCCACCTTAGTGCCAAATCCCCCCATAGTGCCAAATCCCCCCCCATAGTGCCAGATCCCCCCCCATAGTGCCAGCCCCCCTATAGTGCCAGCCCCCCCATAGTGCCAGCTCCTCCCCCATAGTGCCAGCCCCCTTATAGTGACAGCCCCCCATAGTGTCAGCCCCCCATAGTGCCAGCTCCCCCTATAGTGCCAGCCCCCCATAGTGCCAGCCCCCCCATAGTGCCAGCTCCCCCATAGTTCCAGCCCCCCCTATAGTGCCAGCTCCCCCTATAGTGCCCCCCATAGTGCTAGCTCCCCCAAAGTGCCAGATCCCCCCCCCATAGTGCCAGATCCCCCCCATAGTGCCAGATCCCCCCCAATAGTGCCAGCCCCCTGCAAAGAAGAAAAAAAAAACAACACTAATACTTACCTCCATCAGCAGCGATGCAGCCTCTTCTGGCCTGTGTCCCTGCTGTGTGCTGGCTCAGGCGTCGCAATGATAATGACGTCATTGCTCTGCCTGAGCCGGCCTCTGATAGGCTGCAGGCATTAGTGCCTGCGGCCTATCAGAAGAACAGGGGAGGGACACGCCTCTCCCTCCCCTGCCCCACAGCACACAGCACGGCCGCAATGACATCCAGGGCCGCGCCGCCTGTGGTGATGATCGGCGGTGCGGCCCTGAAGAATAAAAAAAAAAAAAAAAAATTTTTTTTTTTTTTTTTAAGACGGTCGGCCCAGTGGCCGTTTATTTCGGGCGGCCTGGGGGGCAATTGCCTCCCTGCCCCCCGGCCCAGCCCGCCCCTGTGTTGCAGCTCTGAAATATGGCCAAACTGGTGGCAAGTGGCATCTTGGCAGCTGCACGCTTGACTTTTCTCAGTTCATGGGCAGTTATTTTGCGCCTTGGTTTTTCCACACGCTTCTTGCGACCCTGTTGACTATTTTGAATGAAACGCTTGATTGTTCGATGATCACGCTTCAGAAGCTTTGCCATTTTAAGAGTGCTGCATCCCTCTGCAAGATATCTCACTATTTTTGACTTTTCTGAGCCTGTCAAGTCCTTCTTTTGACCCATTTTGCCAAAGGAAAGGAAGTTGCCTAATAATTATGCACACCTGATATAGGGTGTTGATGTCATTAGACCACACCCCTTCTCATTACAGAGATGCACATCACCTAATATGCTTAATTGGTAGTAGGCTTTCGAGCCTATACAGCTTGGAGTAAGACAACATGCATAAAGAGGATGATGTGGTCAAAATACTCATTTGCCTAATAATTCTGCATGCAGTGTACACAGGAGTAATGTGTATGGTAGTACCCTATATACACAGGAGTAATGTGTCTGGGTATATGGTAGTACCCTATATACACAGGAGTAATGTGTCTGGGTATATGGTAGTACCCTATATATATACAGGAGTAATGTGTCTGGGTATATGGTAGTACCCTATATATACAGGAGTAATGTGTCTGGGTATATGGTAGTACCCTATATACACAGGAGTAATGTGGCTGGGTATATGGTAGTACCCTATATACACAGGAGTAATGTGCCTGGGTATAAGGTAGTACCCTATATATACAGGAGTAATGTATATGGGTGTATGGTAGTACCCTATATACACAGGAGTAATGTGTCTGGGTATATGGTAGTACCCTATATACACAGGAGTAATGTGTCCTGGTATATGGTAGTACCCTATATATACAGGAGTAATGTGTCTGGGTATATGGTAGTACCCTATATACACAGGAGTAATGTGTCTGGGTATATGGTAGTACCCTATATACACAGGAGTAATGTGTCTGGGTATATGGTAGTACCCTATATATACAGGAGTAATGTGTCTGGGTATATGGTAGTACCCTATATACACAGGAGTAATGTGTCTGGGTGTATGGTAGTACCCTATATACACAGGAGTAATGTGTCTGGGTGTATGGTAGTACCCTATATACACAGGAGTAATGTGTCTGGGTGTATGGTAGTACCCTATATACACAGGAGTAATGTGTCTGGGTATAAGGTAGTACCCTATATACACAGGAGTAATGTGTCTGGGTGTATGGTAGTACCCTATATACACAGGAGTAATGTGTCTGGGTGTATGGTAGTACCCTATATACACAGGAGTAATGTGTCTGGGTGTATGGTAGTACCCTATATACACAGGAGTAATGTGTCTGGGTATATGGTAGTACCCTATATACACAGGAGTAATGTGTCTGGGTATATGGTAGTACCCTATATACACAGGAGTAATGTGTCTGGGTATATGGTAGTACCCTATATACACAGGAGTAATGTGTCTGGGTATATGGTAGTACCCTATATACACAGGAGTAATGTGTCTGGGTATATGGTAGTACCCTATATACACAGGAGTAATGTGTCTGGGTGTATGGTAGTACCCTATATACACAGGAGTAATGTGTCTGGGTGTATGGTAGTACCCTATATACACAGGAGTAATGTGTCTGGGTATAAGGTAGTACCCTATATACACAGGAGTAATGTGTCTGGGTATATGGTAGTACCCTATATACACAGGAGTAATGTGTCTGGGTGTATGGTAGTACCCTATATACACAGGAGTAATGTGTCTGGGTATAAGGTAGTACCCTATATACACAGGAGTAATGTGTCTGGGTATATGGTAGTACCCTATATACACAGGAGTAATGTGTCTGGGTATATGGTAGTACCCTATATACACAGGAGTAATGTATATGGTAGTACCCTATATACACAGGAGTAATGTGTCTGGGTATAAGGTAGTACCCTATATACACAGGAGTAATGTGTCTGGGTGTATGGTAGTACCCTATATACACAGGAGTAATGTGTATGGTAGTACCCTATATATACAGGAGTAATGTATCTGGGTGTATGGTAGTACCCTATATACACAGGAGTAATGTGTCTGGGTGTATGGTAGTACCCTATATACACAGGAGTAATGTGTATGGTAGTACCCTATATATACAGGAGTAATGTATCTGGGTATATGGTAGTACCCTATATACACAGGAGTAATGTGTCCTGGTATATGGTAGTACCCTATATATACAGGAGTAATGTGTCTGGGTATATGGTAGTACCCTATATATACAGGAGTAATGTATATGGTAGTACCCTATATACACAGGAGTAATGTGTCTGGGTATATGGTAGTACCCTATATATACAGGAGTAATGTGTCTGGGTATATGGTAGTACCCTATATACACAGGAGTAATGTGTCTGGGTATAAGGTAGTACCCTATATACACAGGAGTAATGTGTCTGGGTATACGAAAGTACCATATATATATATATATATATATATATATATATATATATATATACATATACACACACATACATATACAGCGCTGCCCATAATTATTAATACCCCGGGCAAATTTTGACTTAGTTACTTTTATTCAACCAGCAAGTAATTTTTTGACGGGAAATGACATTGGTGTCTCCTAAAAGATAATAAGACGATGTAGAAGAGACATTATTGTGGGGGAAAAACATTTCTCAGCTTTTATTTACATTTGCGCAAAGAGTGTCCAGTCCAAAACTATTCATCCCCTTCTCAATAATCAATAGAAAAGCCGTTATTGGCTGTTACAGCGATCAGACGCTTCCTATAATCGCAGACCAGCTTTTTGCAGGTCTCCACAGGTATTTTTGCCCATTCATCTTCAGCAATGAGCTCCACATCTTTCCGGTCGGAGGGTCTTCTTGCCATCACCCTGATCTTTAGCTCCCTCCACAGATTCTCCATTGGATTCCAGTCTGGACTCCGGCTGGGCCACTCCATAACGTTAATGTTGTTGTCTGCTAACCTGTTCTTCACCACTTTTGCTGTGTGTTTTGGGTCATTGTCACGCTGAAATGCCCACTGGTGCCCAAGGCCACGTTTCTCTGCAGACGGCCTGATGTGGTCGGTGAGAATCCTCATGTATTGCTCTTTTTTCATGGTGCCGTTTACTGTGATTAGGTTCCCTGGTCCATTGGCTGAACCCCCCCCAAAGCATTAGGTTCCCACCACCACGTTTGACAGTGGAGATGGTGTTCTTTGGGTTGAAGGCTTCTCCTTTTTTACGCCAAATGAAGGAAACATCATTGTGACCAAACAATTAGATTCTTGTTTCATCTGACCATAACACAGAAGACCAGAAGTCTTCTTCTTTGTCCAGATGAGCTTCTGCAAAGGCCAAGCGAGCTTTTGTGTGCCTTATCTGGAGAAGTGGCGTCCTCCTTGGTCTGCAGTGTCCGTTGGATTGTCCGTCTTATCTGGAGAAGTGGCGTCCTCCTTGGTCTGCAGTGTGCAGTGTCCGCTGGATTGTCTGTCTTATCTGGAGAAGTGGCGTCCTCCTTGGTCTGCAGTGTGCAGTGTCCGCTGGATTGTCCGCCTTATCTGGAGAAGTGGCGTACTCCTTGGTCTGCAGTGTCCGTTGGATTGTCCGTCTTATCTGGAGAAGTGGCGTCCTCCTTGGTCTGCAGTGTCCGTTGGATCGTCCGCCTTGAGACATGGCCACCAGCAGGGCCCAGATTTACCAGGACGGCCTTGGTGGTGATCCTTGGATTCTAACTATCCTCCTGGCAGCACAGGGGTCACTTTTGGCTTCCGACCACATCCTCTGAGATTTTCCACAGTGAGGAACATCTTGTATTTTTTGCTCAAATGTAAATAAAAGCTGAGAAATGTTTTTTTTCCACAATAATGCCTCTTGTACATCGTCTTATTATCTTTTGGGGGACACCTATGTTATTTACCGTCAAAAAATTACTTGCTGGTTGAATAAAAGTAACTTTAAGTTAAAATTTGCCCGGGGTAGGAATAATAATGGGCAGCACTGTATATATTATTAAAGCGCCATTAATTCCCTGGCGCTGTACATATGATAAGCGGTGCACATACATAATACAGACAATTGCACTAATAAACAAGACGAGTTACAGACTGGTACAGATGGAGAGAGGGTCCTGACCGCGAGGCTTACAATCTACATGGTATGGGAGAAGGACACAGTAGGTGCGGGTAAAGCAGGTCATGGCGGTATAGAGGCAGCAGGGTCACTGGTTGGAGGCTTGTCTGAAGAGGTGGTTTTCAGGTTTCTTTTGAAGGATTCCACTGTCGGTGAGAGTCTGATATGTTGGGGTAGCGAGTTCCAGAGTGTGGGGGATGCCCAGGAGAAATCCTGGAGGAGATTGTAGGAAGAGGCAATAAGAGGAGAGAAGGAGGTCTTGTGAGGATCGGAGAGTGCGTGTGGGGGTGTATCGGGAAAGTAGCTCAGAGATGTAGGGAGGGGACAGGTTGTGGACGGCCTTGTAAGTATTTGTTAGTACTTTGAAGTGAATTTGCTGGGCGATGGGGAGCCAGTGAAGGGATTGGCAGAGGGGAGAGGCAGAGGAGTAACAGGGTGAGAGGTGGATTAGTCGGGCAGCAGAGTTGAGGATAGATTGGAGGGGTGCGAGAGTGCTAGATGGGAGGCCACAAAGGAGAGTGTTGCAGTAGTCTAGACGGGAGATGATGAGGGCAGGTACAAGCATTTTCGCAGATTCAAAGTTGAGGAAAGCGCGGATGCGGGAGATGTTTTTGAGTTGGAGGCGGCAGGTGGTGGAAAGGGCTTTTGGATGTGCGGTCGGAAGGACAGGGCAGAATCCAAGGTCACTCCGAGGCAGCGGACTTGGTTGACCGGGGATAGTGTGCAGCCATTGATCGTGATAGATAGGTCTGTTGGGGAGGTTGAACAAGATGGGGGAAAGATGATGGATTCTGTCTTATCCATGTTAAGTTTTAGAAAGCGAAAGGCGAAGAAGGACGATATAGAAGATAGACATTGTGGGATTCTGGATAGTAAGGTGGTGATGTCTGGACCAGAGAGGTATATCTGTGTGTCGTCAGCGTAAGAGTGATACTGAAAGCCATGGGACTCTATGAGCTCTCCTAGGCCAAAAGTGTAGATAGAGAAGAGCAGGGGTCCTAGGACAGAGCCTTGCGGGACACCAACAGAGAGGGAATGAGACGAGGAGGAGTGGGAGACGCTAAATGTCCGGTCTGTGAGGTATGGTGATCCAGGAGAGGGCCAGGCCAGTGATGCCAAGAGATGAGAGAGTGCAACAGAAGGGAGTGGTCAACAGTGTCAAAGCCAGAGGACAGGTCAAGGAGAAGGAGGACAGAGTCAAGGAGAAGGAGGACAGAGTAATGGAGAAGGCAGAGGACAGGTCAAGAAGGAGGACAAAGTAATGGAGAAGGCAGAGGACAGGTCAAGGAGAAGGAGGACAGAGTAATGGGAAAGGCAGAGGACAGGTCAAAGTGGAGGAGGACAGAGTAATGGAGAAGGCAGAGGACAGGTCAAGGAGAAGGAGGACAAAGTAATGGAGAAGGCAGAGGACAGGTCAAGGAGAAGGATGACAGAGTAATGGAGAAGGCAGAGGACAGGTCAAGGAGAAGGAGGACAAAGTAATGGAGAAGGCAGAGGACAGGTCAAGGAGAAGGAGGACAGAGTAATGGAGAAGGCAGAGGACAGGTCAAGGAGAAGGAGGACAAAGTAATGGAGGAGAAGGAGGACAAAGTAATGGAGAAGGCAGAGGACAGGTCAAGGAGAAGGATGACAGAGTAATGGAGAAGGCAGAGGACAGGTCAAGGAGAAGGAGGACAAAGTAATGGAGGAGAAGGAGGACAAAGTAATGGAGAAGGCAGAGGACAGGTCAAGGAGAAGGATGACAGAGTAATGGAGAAGGCAGAGGACAGGTCAAGGAGAAGGAGGACAAAGTAATGGAGAAGGCAGAGGACAGGTCAAGGAGAAGGAGGACAGAGTAATGGAGAAGGCAGAGGACAGGTCAAGGAGAAGGAGGACAGAGTAATGGAGAAGAAACGGTCAAAGGGTGAGAGAGGCGCTCATAGGGTAAGTAAATCGAGGTACAACAGCTTCCTTCAAAGAGCTGGTGGATACGATAGACTCACCTGTTTTGGTTGCAATGGAGTTGAGTGCAACAGTATTGCAGGTGGGCTGTAAGGTATAAAAGTCGCAGGTCGGTGCTGCCAGATGCATCAGGAGACCCCTTGGGGCGAAGGCCAGGTCGCCACTCGGGTATATATATAGGAAAACGTATCTCAGCTTGTCACTAAGGAGTGATCTAGCTGATAGACGATCATAAGGCGCAATTACCACAACCCGGGACAGGATACATCAAAATTTATTATGAGACAACATGTTTCGGGGTCTTGATGTAAATGTTACCATGTTTTTATTGAACACACCATGTAAACATTCACAGTGCAGGTGGGAAAAGTATATGAACCCCTAGACTAATGACATCTCCAAGAGCTAATTGGAGTGAGGTGTCAGCCAACTGGAGTCCAATCAATGAGATGAGATTGGAGGTGTTGGTTACAGCTGCCCTGCCCTATAAAACACACACCAGTTCTGGGTTTGCTTTTCACAAGAAGCATTGCCTGATGTGAATGATGCCTCGCACAAAAGAGCTCTCAGAAGACCTACGATTAAGAATTGTTGACTTGCATAAAGCTGGAAAGTGTTATAAAAGTATCTCCAATGGATATAGGGGTAACCCAGCCCATATGTGGTGGTTTTGTCCTCTCATCTCTCCTCTATGGCACCAATCCTTTGCTCTTATCTCAGAAGTGACTGAGATGCGGGTCCCCCCCATCCCCGGAACTAGCTATAATATGTATTGGTCTATCCGATATTCCGTGTGAGCAAAGATGGGTAGTGGCACATATGCTTACGGCCACGCGTAATGTAATAGCCCGCCCATGGAAACAAGGCATCACCCCCCCTATCACTGAGGTCCAACAATTGGTAAACCAACATATGCAGCATGAAATAATGTTTGCACCCAAGTTAACCTACATTCCAGAACGAAGGCCCTTAACCAATGGATGTCCTGGCTTTCGAGTTCCCACTCTACACCTCTCCCCGACGCTATTTTATAAGAGTCTATTATGTGGTCTCCGGCTCCCTATCCCCCCCCCTCATTATCCCACATATGGATAAGCTAAGATACTACGCGTGATGGGTGATGCAACAGGACAACGACACAAAGCATAGAAGTAAATCAACAACAGAATGGCTTAAACAGAAGAAAATCCGCCTTCTGGAGTGGCCCAGTCAGAGTCCTGACCTCAACCCGATGGAGATGCTGGGGCATGACCTCAAGAAAGCGATTCACACCAGACATCCCAAGAATATTGCTGAACTGAAACAGTTCTGTAAAGAGGAATGGTCAATAATTACTCCTGACCGTTGTGCACGTCTGATCTGCAACTACAGGAAACGATTGGTGGAAGTTATTGCTGCCAAAGGAGGTTCAACCAGTTATTAA
>NC_053399.1:1881592-1886592 GCF_905171765.1 Bufo bufo | reverse complement strand
TATATACACACACATGAGTAATGTGTCCAGGTATATGGTAGTACCCTATATATACACACACACACACACACACACACACAGGAGTAATGTGTCTGGGTATATAGTAGTACCCTATATATATATATATACACACACGAGTAATGTGTCCAGATATACGGTAGTACCCTATATATACACACACACACACACAGGAGTAATGTGTCCGGGTATACGGTAGTACCATATATAAAAATATATATACACACACAGGAGTAATGTGTCCAGGTATATGGTAGTACCCTATATATACACACACACACACACAGGAGTAATGTGTCCGGGTATACGGTAGTACCCTATATACACACACACAGGAGTAATGTGCCCGGGTATATGGTAGTACCCTATATACACACACAGGAGTAAAGTGTCCAGGTATATGGTAGTACCCTATATACACACACACACAGGAGTAATGTGTCCGGGTATACGGTAGTACCCTATATATACACACACACACACAGGAGTAATGTGTCCAGGTATACGGTAGTACCCTATATATACACACACACAGGAGTAATGGTTCCAGGTATACGGTAGTACCCTATATACACACACACACAGGAGTAATGTGTCCAGGTATACGGTAGTACCCTATATACACACACACAGGAGTAATGTGTCTGGGTATACGGTAGTACCCTATATACACACAGGAGTAATGTGTCCGGGTATACGGTAGTACCCTATATATACACACACACAGGAGTAATGTGTCCAGGTATACGGTAGTACCCTATATATACACACACACAGGAGTAATGGTTCCAGGTATACGGTAGTACCCTATATACACACACACACAGGAGTAATGTGTCCAGGTATACGGTAGTACCCTATATACACACACAGGAGTAATGTGTCCGGGTATACGGTAGTACCCTATATATACACACACACAGGAGTAATGTGTCCAGGTATACGGTAGTACCCTATATATACACACACACAGGAGTAATGGTTCCAGGTATACGGTAGTACCCTATATACACACACAGGAGTAATGTGTCCGGGTATACGGTAGTACCCTATATACACACACAGGAGTAATGTGTCCGGGTATATGGTAGTACCCTATATACACACAGGAGTAATGTGTCCGGGTATATGGTAGTACCCTATATACACACATGAGTAATGTGTCTGGGTATATGGTAGTACCCTATATACACACAGGAGTAATGTGTCCGGGTATACGGCAGTACCCTATATATACAGGAGTAATGTGTCCGGGTATACGGCAGTACCCTATTGTGGCAAACCCAGCCACTGTATATTGTCCTTCCTGTATGTACGATGTTATTGCATATGTGTGTGCCACTTTAAAGAGCCAAGCGTATATATGTTCTGTGTAATATGGTTCAGGTGGGCTGTAACGTTCCTATGCTGGCGGCATGAAAACCGCCAGCATTCCTGCAATTGTATTGTGTTATGTGAGGGGACCCAGATAACTAATGGTATTGTGTTATGTGAGGAGACCCAGATAACTAATGGTATTGTGTTATGTGAGGGGACCCAGATAGCTAATGGTATTGTGTTATGTGAGGGGACCCAGATAACTAATGGTATTGTGTTATGTGAGGGGACCCAGATAGATAATGGTATTGTGTTATGTGAGGGGACCCAGATAGCTAATGGTATTGTGTTATGTGAGGGGACCCAGATAGCTAATGGTATTGTGTTATGTGAGGAGACCCAGATAGCTAATGGTATTGTGTTATGTGAGGAGATCCAGATAGCTAATGGTATTGTGTTATGTGAGGGGATCCAGATAACTAATGGTATTGTGTTATGTGAGGGGACCCAGATAGCTAATGGTATTGTGTTATGTGAGGGGACCCAGATAACTAATGGTATTGTGTTATGTGAGGGGACCCAGATAGCTAATGGTATTGTGTTATGTGAGGAGACCCAGATAGCTAATGGTATTGTGTTATGTGAGGGGACCCAGATAGCTAATGGTATTGTGTTATGTGAGGAGACCCAGATAGCTAATGGTATTGTGTTATGTGAGGAGATCCAGATAGCTAATGGTATTGTGTTATGTGAGGGGACCCAGATAGCTAATGGTATTGTGTTATGTGAGGGGACCCAGATAGATAATGGTATTGTGTTATGTGAGGAGACCCAGATAACTAATGGTATTGTGTTATGTGAGGGGACCCAGATAGCTAATGGTATTGTGTTATGTGAGGGGACCCAGATAACTAATGGTATTGTGTTATGTGAGCGGACCCAGATAGCTAATGGTATTGTGTTATGTGAGGGGACCCAGATAGCTAATGGTATTGTGTTATGTGAGGGGACCCAGATAGCTAATGGTATTGTGTTATGTGAGGGGACCCAGATAGCTAATGGTATTGTGTTATGTGAGGAGACCCAGATAGCTAATGGTATTGTGTTATGTGAGGGGACCCAGATAGCTAATGGTATTGTGTTATGTGAGCGGACCCAGATAGCTAATGGTATTGTGTTATGTGAGGGGACCCAGATAGCTAATGGTATTGTGTTATGTGAGGGGACCCAGATAGCTAATGGTATTGTGTTATGTGAGGGGACCCAGATAGCTAATGGTATTGTGTTATGTGAGGGGACCCAGATAGATAATGGTATTGTGTTATGTGAGGGGACCCAGATAGCTAATGGTATTGTGTTATGTGAGGGGACCCAGATAACTAATGGTATTGTGTTATGTGAGGGGACCCAGATAGCTAATGGTATTGTGTTATGTGAGGGGACCCAGATAGCTAATGGTATTGTATTATGTGAGGAGACCCAGATAACTAATGGTATTGTGTTATGTGAGGGGACCCAGATAGCTAATGGTATTGTGTTATGTGAGGGGACCCAGATAGCTAATGGTATTGTGTTATGTGAGGGGACCCAGATAGCTAATGGTATTGTGTTATGTGAGGGGACCCAGATAGCTAATGGTATTGTGTTATGTGAGGGGACCCAGATAACTAATGGTATTGTGTTATGTGAGCGGACCCAGATAGCTAATGGTATTGTGTTATGTGAGGGGACCCAGATAGCTAATGGTATTGTGTTATGTGAGGGGACCCAGATAGCTAATGGTATTGTGTTATGTGAGGAGACCCAGATAGCTAATGGTATTGTGTTATGTGAGGAGACCCAGATAGCTAATGGTATTGTGTTATGTGAGGGGACCCAGATAGCTAATGGTATTGTGTTATGTGAGGGGACCCAGATAGATAATGGTATTGTGTTATGTGAGGGGACCCAGATAGCTAATGGTATTGTGTTATGTGAGGGGACCCAGATAACTAATGGTATTGTGTTATGTGAGGGGACCCAGATAGCTAATGGTATTGTGTTATGTGAGGGGACCCAGATAGCTAATGGTGTTGTGTTATGTGAGGGGACCCAGATAGCTAATGGTATTGTGTTATGTGAGGGGACCCAGATAGCTAATGGTATTGTGTTATGTGAGGAGACCCAGATAGCTAATGGTATTGTGTTATGTGAGGGGACCCAGATAGCTAATGGTATTGTGTTATGTGAGGGGACCCAGATAGATAATGGTATTGTGTTATGTGAGGGGACCCAGATAGCTAATGGTATTGTGTTATGTGAGGAGACCCAGATAGCTAATGGTATTGTGTTATGTGAGGAGACCCAGATAGCTAATGGTGTTGTGTTATGTGAGGGGACCCAGATAACTAATGGTATTGTGTTATGTGAGGGGACCCAGATAGCTAATGGTATTGTGTTATGTGAGGGGACCCAGATAGCTAATGGTATTGTGTTATGTGAGGGGACCCAGATAGCTAATGGTATTGTGTTATGTGAGGGGACCCAGATAGCTAATGGTATTGTGTTATGTGAGCGGACCCAGATAGCTAATGGTATTGTGTTATGTGAGGGGACCCAGATAGCTAATGGTATTGTGTTATGTGAGGGGACCCAGATAGCTAATGGTATTGTGTTATGTGAGGGGACCCAGATAGCTAATGGTATTGTGTTATGTGAGGGGACCCAGATAGCTAATGGTATTGTGTTATGTGAGGAGACCCAGATAGCTAATGGTATTGTGTTATGTGAGGGGACCCAGATAGCTAATGGTATTGTGTTATGTGAGGGGACCCAGATAGATAATGGTATTGTGTTATGTGAGGGGACCCAGATAGCTAATGGTATTGTGTTATGTGAGGAGACCCAGATAGCTAATGGTATTGTGTTATGTGAGGGGACCCAGATAGCTAATGGTATTGTGTTATGTGAGGGGACCCAGATAGCTAATGGTATTGTGTTATGTGAGGGGACCCAGATAGCTAATGGTATTGTGTTATGTGAGGGGACCCAGATAGCTAATGGTATTGTGTTATGTGAGCGGACCCAGATAGCTAATGGTATTGTGTTATGTGAGGGGACCCAGATAGCTAATGGTATTGTGTTATGTGAGGGGACCCAGATAACTAATGGTGTTGTGTTATGTGAGGGGACCCAGATAGCTAATGGTATTGTGTTATGTGAGGGGACCCAGATAACTAATGGTATTGTGTTATGTGAGGGGACCCAGATAACTAATGGTATTGTGTTATGTGAGGGGACCCAGATAACTAATGGTGTTGTGTTATGTGAGGGGACCCAGATAGCTAATGGTATTGTGTTATGGGAGGGGACCCAGATAACTAATGGTATTGTGTTATGTGAGGGGACCCAGATAGCTAATGGTATTGTGTTATGTGAGGGGACCCAGATAACTAATGGTATTGTGTTATGTGAGGGGACCCAGATAGCTAATGGTATTGTGTTATGTGAGGGGACCCAGATAGCTAATGGTATTGTGTTATGTGAGGGGACCCAGATAGCTAATGGTATTGTGTTATGTGAGGGGACCCAGATAGCTAATGGTATTGTGTTATGTGAGGGGACCCAGATAACTAATGGTATTGTGTTATGTGAGGGGACCCAGATAGCTAATGGTATTGTGTTAT
>NC_053399.1:1856592-1876592 GCF_905171765.1 Bufo bufo | reverse complement strand
CACAGGAGTAATGTGTCCAGGTATACGGTAGTACCCTATATACACACACACAGGAGTAATGTGTCCGGGTATATGGTAGTACCCTATATACACACACAGGAGTAATGTGTCCGGGTATATAGTAGTACCCTATACACACACACAGGAGTAATGAATCCGGGTATACGGTAGTACCCTATATACACACAGGAGTAATGAGTCTGGGTATACGGTAGTACCCTATATACACACAGGAGTAATGTGCCCGGGTATATGGTAGTACCCTATATACACACACAGGAGTAATGTGTCCGGGTATATGGTAGTACCCTATATACACACACAGGAGTAATGTGTCCGGGTATATGGTAGTACCCTATATACACACACAGGAGTAATGTGTCCGGGTATATGGTAGTACCCTTTATACACACACACACACACAGGAGTAATGTGTCCAGGTATACGGTAGTACCCTATATACACACACACAGGAGTAATGTGTCCGGGTATATGGTAGTACCCTATATACACACACAGGAGTAATGTGTCCGGGTATATAGTAGTACCCTATACACACACACAGGAGTAATGAATCCGGGTATACGGTAGTACCCTATATACACACAGGAGTAATGAGTCTGGGTATACGGTAGTACCCTATATACACACAGGAGTAATGTGCCCGGGTATATGGTAGTACCCTATATATACACACAGAAGTAATGTGTCCGGGTATACAGTAGTACCCTATATATACACACAGAAGTAATGTGTCCAGGTATACGGTAGTACCCTATATACACACACACAGGAGTAATGTGTCCGGGTATGAGGTAGTACCCTATATACACACACACACAGGAGTAATGTGTCCGGGTATACGGTAGTACCCTATATACAAACACAGGAGTAATGTGTCCGGGTATACGGTAGTACCCTATATACACACACAGGAGTAAAGTGTCCAGGTATATGGTAGTACCCTATATACACACACAGGAGTAATGTGTCCGGGTATATGGTAGTACCCTATATACACACACAGGAGTAATGTGTCCAGGTATACGGCAGTACCCTATATATATATATATATATATATATACACACACAGGAGTAATGTGTCCAGGTATATAGCAGTACCCTATATATATATATATACACACAGGAGTAATGTGTCCATGTATACGGTAGTACCCTATACACACACACAGGAGTAATGTGTCCGGGTATATGGTAGTACCCTATATATACACACAGGAGTAATGTGTCCAGGTATACGGTAGTACCCTATATACACACACACAGAGGAGTAATGTGTCCGGGTATACGGTAGTACCCTATATACACACACACACAGAAGTAATGTGTCCGGGTATACGGTAGTACCCTATATACACACACAGGAGTAATGTGTCCGGGTATACGGTAGTACCCTATATACACACATAGGAGTAATGTGTTCAGGTATACGGTAGTACCCTATATACACACACACACACACAGGAGTAATGTGTCCGGGTATACGGTAGTACCCTATATATACACACAGGAGTAATGTGTCCAGGTATACGGTAGTACCCTATATACACACACGCAGGAGTAATGTGTCCGGGTATATGGTAGTACCCTATATACACACACACAGGAGTAATGTGTCCGGGTATACAGTAGTACCCTATATATACACACACAGGAGTAATGTGTCCGGGTATATGGTAGTACCCTTTATACACACACACACAGGAGTAATGTGTCCAGGTATACGGTAGTACCCTATATACACACACAGGAGTAATGTGTCCGGGTATATGGTAGTACCCTATATACACACACAGGAGTAATGTGTCCAGGTATACGGTAGTACCCTATATACACACACAGGAGTAATGTGTCCGGGTATATGGTAGTACCCTATATACACACACAGGAGTAATGTGTCCGGGTATATGGTAGTACCCTTTATACACACACACACACACACAGGAGTAATGTGTCCAGGTATACGGTAGTACCCTATATACACACACAGGAGTAAAGTGTCCAGGTATACGGTAGTACCCTATATACACACACAGGAGTAATGTGTCCGGGTATATGGTAGTACCCTATATACACACACAGGAGTAAAGTGTCCAGGTATATGGTAGTACCCTATATACACAAACAGGAGTAATGTGTCCGGGTATATGGTAGTACCCTATATACACACACAGGAGTAATGTGTCCGGGTATATGGTAGTACCCTATATACACACACAGGAGTAATGTGTCCGGGTATATGGTAGTACCCTATATACACACACAGGAGTAATGTGTCCGGGTATATGGTAGTACCCTTTATACACACACAGGAGTAATGTGTCCAGGTATACGGTAGTACCCTATACACACAGGAGTAATGTGTCCAGATATACGGCAGTACCCTATATATATATATATATATATATATATATATACACACAGGAGTAATGTGTCCAGGTATACGGTAGTACCCTATATACATACACAGGAGTAATGTGTCCGGGTATATGGTAGTACCCTATATACACACACAGGAGTAATGTGTCCAGGTATACGGTAGTACCCTATACACACAGGAGTAATGTGTCCAGATATACGGCAGTACCCTATATATATATATATATATATATATATATATATACACACACAGGAGTAATGTGTCCGGGTATACGGTAGTACCCTATACACACAGGAGTAATGTGTTCAGGTATACGGCAGTACCCTATATACACACACAGGAGTAAAGTGTCCAGGTATATGGTAGTACCCTATATACACACACAGGAGTAATGTGTCCGGGTATATGGTAGTACCCTTTATACACACACAGGAGTAATGTGTCCAGGTATACGGTAGTACCCTATACACACAGGAGTAATGTGTCCAGATATACGGCAGTACCCTATATATATATATATATATATATATATATACACACACAGGAGTAATGTGTCCAGGTATACGGTAGTACCCTATATACATACACAGGAGTAATGTGTCCGGGTATATGGTAGTACCCTATATACACACACAGGAGTAATGTGTCCAGGTATACGGTAGTACCCTATACACACAGGAGTAATGTGTCCAGATATACGGCAGTACCCTATATATATATATATACACACACAGGAGTAATGTGTCCGGGTATACGGTAGTACCCTATACACACAGGAGTAATGTGTTCAGGTATACGGCAGTACCCTATATATATATATATATATACACACAGGAGTAATGTGTTCAGGTATACGGCAGTACCCTATATATATATATACACACACAGGAGTAATGTGTCCGGGTATATGGTAGTACCCTATATATACACACACACACACACAGGAGTAATGTGTCCAGGTATACGGCAGTACCCTATATATATATATATATATACACACAGGAGTAATGTGTCCCATTATACGGTAGTACCCTATATATATATATATATATATATATATATATATATACACACAGGAGTAATGTGTCCGGGGATACGGCAGTACCCTATATATATATACACACAGGAGCAATGTGTCCGGGTATACGGTAGTACCCTATACACACAGGAGTAATGTGTCCGGGTATATGGTAGTACCCTATATATACATACACACAGGAGTAATGTGTCCGGGTATACGGTAGTACCCTATATATACACACAGAAGTAATGTGTCCGGGTATACGGTAGTACCCTATATATACACACAGAAGTAATGTGTCCAGGTATACGGTAGTACCCTATATACACACACACACAGGAGTAATGTGTCCGGGTATACGGAAGTACTTGATATATACACACAGGAGTAATGTGTCCGGGTATACGGTAGTACCCTATATACACACACAGGAGTAATGTGTCCGGGTATATGGTAGTACCCTATATACACACACAGGAGTAATGTGTCCGGGTATATGGTAGTACCCTATATATACACACAGGAGTAATGTGTCCGGGTATACAGTAGTACCCTTTTATATACACACAGAAGTAATGTGTCCAGGTATACGGTAGTACCCTATATACACACACACAGGAGTAATGTGTCCGGGTATACGGTAGTACCCTATATACACACACACACACAGAAGTAATGTGTCCGGGTATACGGTAGTACCCTATATACACACATAGGAGTAATGTGTTCAGGTATACGGTATCACCCTATATACACACACAGAAGTAATGTGTCTGGGTATACGGTAGTACCCTATATACACACACAGGAGTAATGTGTCCGGGAATACGGTAGTACCCTATATACACACATAGGAGTAATGTGTTCAGGTATACGGTAGTACCCTATATATACACACACATACACACACAGGAGTAATGTGTCCGGGTATACGGTAGTACCCTATATATACACACAGGAGTAATGTGTCCAGGTATACGGTAGTACCCTATATACACACACACAGGAGTGATGTGTCCGGGTATATGGTAGTACCCTATATACACACACAGGAGTAATGTGTCCGGGTATATGGTAGTACCCTATATACACACACAGGAGTAATGTGTCCAGGTAAACGGTAGTACCCTATATACACACACAGGAGTAATGTGTCCGGGTATATGGTAGTACCCTATATACACACACAGGAGTAATGTGTCCAGGTAAACGGTAGTACCCTATATACACACACAGGAGTAATGTGTCCGGGTATATGGTAGTACCCTATATACACACACAGGAGTAATGTGTCCGGGTATATGGTAGTACCCTATATACACACACAGGAGTAATGTGTCCGGGTATATGGTAGTACCCTATATACACACACAGGAGTAATGTGTCCGGGTATATGGTAGTACCCTTTATACACACACACACACAGGAGTAATGTGTCCAGGTATACGGTAGTACCCTATATACACACACACAGGAGTAATGTGTCCGGGTATATGGTAGTACCCTATATACACACACAGGAGTAATGTGTCCGGGTATATAGTAGTACCCTATATACACACAGGAGTAATGAGTCTGGGTATACGGTAGTACCCTATATACACACAGGAGTAATGTGCCCGGGTATATGGTAGTACCCTATATATACACACAGAAGTAATGTGTCCGGGTATACAGTAGTACCCTATATATACACACAGAAGTAATGTGTCCAGGTATACGGTAGTACCCTATATACACACACACAGGAGTAATGTGTCCGGGTATGAGGTAGTACCCTATATACACACACACACAGGAGTAATGTGTCCGGGTATATGGTAGTACCCTATATACACACACAGGAGTAATGTGTCTGGGTATACGGTAGTACCCTATATACAAACACAGGAGTAATGTGTCCGGGTATATGGTAGTACCCTATATACACACACAGGAGTAATGTGTCCAGGTATACGGTAGTACCCTATATACACACACAGGAGTAATGTGTCTGGGTATATGGTAGTACCCTATATACACACACAGGAGTAATGTGTCCAGGTATATAGCAGTACCCTATATATATATATACACACAGGAGTAATGTGTCCATGTATACGGTAGTACCCTATACACACACACAGGAGTAATGTGTCCGGGTATATGGTAGTACCCTATATATACACACAGGAGTAATGTGTCCAGGTATACGGTAGTACCCTATATACACACACACAGAGGAGTAATGTGTCCGGGTATACGGTAGTACCCTATATACACACACACACAGAAGTAATGTGTCCGGGTATACGGTAGTACCCTATATACACACACAGGAGTAATGTGTCCGGGTATACGGTAGTACCCTATATACACACATAGGAGTAATGTGTTCAGGTATACGGTAGTACCCTATATACACACACACACACACACAGGAGTAATGTGTCCGGGTATACGGTAGTACCCTATATATACACACAGGAGTAATGTGTCCAGGTATACGGTAGTACCCTATATACACACACGCAGGAGTAATGTGTCCGGGTATATGGTAGTACCCTATATACACACACACAGGAGTAATGTGTCCGGGTATACAGTAGTACCCTATATATACACACACAGGAGTAATGTGTCCGGGTATATGGTAGTACCCTTTATACACACACACACAGGAGTAATGTGTCCAGGTATACGGTAGTACCCTATATACACACACAGGACAGGAGTAATGTGTCCGGGAATATGGTAGTACCCTATATACACACACAGGAGTAATGTGTCCGGGTATATAGTAGTACCCTATATACACACACACAGGAGTAATGAGTCCGGGTATACGGTAGTACCCTATATACACACAGGAGTAATGTGCCCGGGTATATGGTAGTACACTTTATACACACACACACAGGAGTAATGTGTCCGGGTATACGGTAGTACCCTATATATACACACAGAAGTAATGTGTCCAGGTATACAGTAGTACCCTATATACACACACACAGGAGTAATGTGTCCGGGTATGAGGTAGTACCCTATATACACACACACACAGGAGTAATGTGTCCGGGTATATGGTAGTACCCTATATACACACACAGGAGTAATGTGTCCGGGTATATGGTAGTACCCTTTATACACACACACACACACAGGAGTAATGTGTCCAGGTATACGGTAGTACCCTATATACACACACAGGAGTAATGTGTCCGGGTATATGGTAGTACCCTATATACACACACAGGAGTAATGTGTCCGGGTATATAGTAGTACCCTATATACACACACAGGAGTAATGAGTCCGGGTATACGGTAGTACCCTATATACACACAGGAGTAATGAGTCCGGGTATACGGTAGTACCCTATATACACACAGGAGTAATGTGCCTGGGTATATGGTAGTACACTTTATACACACACACACACAGGAGTAATGTGTCCGGGTATACGGAAGTACCCTATATATACACACAGAAGTAATGTGTCCAGGTATACAGTAGTACCCTATATACACACACACAGGAGTAATGTGTCCGGGTATACGGTAGTACCCTATATATACACACAGGAGTAATATGTCCAGGTATACGGTAGTACCCTATATATACACACAGGAGTAATGTGTCCAGGTATACGGTAGTACCCTATATACACACACAGGAGTAAAGTGTCCGGGTATACGGTAGTACCCTATATATACACACAGGAGTAATGTGTCCAGGTATACGGTAGTACCCTATATACACACACAGGAGTAATGTGTCCGGGTATACGGTAGTACCCTATATATACACACAGGAGTAATGTGTCCGGGTATACGGTAGTACCCTATATATACACACAGGAGTAATGTGTCCAGGTATACGGTAGTACCCTATATATACACACAGGAGTAATGTGTCCAGGTATACGGTAGTACCCTATATATACACACAGGAGTAATGTGTCCAGGTATACCGTAGTACCCTATATACACACACAGGAGTAATGTGTCCGGGTATACGGTAGTACCCTATATATATATACACACACAGGAGTAATGTGTCCAGGTATACGGTAGTACCCTATATACACACACAGGAGTAATGTGTCCAGGTATACGGTAGTATCCTATATACACACACAGGAGTAATGTGTCCAGGTATACGGTAGTACCCTATATATACACACAGGAGTAATGTGTCCAGGTATACGGTAGTACCCTATATATACACACACACACAGGAGTAATGTGTCCGGGTATACGGTAGTACCCTATATATACACACAGGAGTAATGTGTCCAGGTATACGGTAGTACCCTATATACACACACAGGAGTAATGTGTCCGGGTATACCGTAATACCATATACACACAGGAGTAATGTGTCCGGGTATACGGTAGTACCCTATATATACACACAGGAGTAATATGTCCCGGTATACCGTAGTACCCTATATATACACACAGGAGTAATATGTCCCGGTATACGGTAGTACCCTATATATACACACAGGAGTAATGTGTCCAGGTATACGGTAGTACCCTATATACACACACAGGAGTAATGTGTCTGGGTATACGGTAGTACCCTATACACACACACAGGAGTGATGTGTCCGGGTATGAGGTAGTACCCTATATACACACACACACAGGAGTAATGTGTCCGGGTATATGGTAGTACCCTATATACACACACAGGAGTAATGTGTCTGGGTATACGGTAGTACCCTATATACAAACACAGGAGTAATGTGTCCGGGTATACGGTAGTACCCTATATACACACACAGGAGTATTGTGTCCGGGTATACGGTAGTACCCTATATACACACACAGGAGTAATGTGTCCGGGTATACGGTAGTACCCTATATACACACACAGGAGTAATGTGTCCGGGTATATGGTAGTACCCTATATACACACACAGGAGTAATGTGTCCGGGTATATGGTAGTACCCTATATACACACACAGGAGTAATGTGTCCGGGTATATGGTAGTACCCTTTATACACACACACACACAGGAGTAATGTGTCCAGGTATACGGTAGTACCCTATATACACACACACAGGAGTAATGTGTCCGGGTATATGGTAGTACCCTATATACACACACAGGAGTAATGTGTCCGGGTATATAGTAGTACCCTATATACACACAGGAGTAATGAGTCTGGGTATACGGTAGTACCCTATATACACACAGGAGTAATGTGCCCGGGTATATGGTAGTACCCTATATATACACACAGAAGTAATGTGTCCGGGTATACAGTAGTACCCTATATATACACACAGAAGTAATGTGTCCAGGTATACGGTAGTACCCTATATACACACACACAGGAGTAATGTGTCCGGGTATGAGGTAGTACCCTATATACACACACACACAGGAGTAATGTGTCCGGGTATATGGTAGTACCCTATATACACACACAGGAGTAATGTGTCTGGGTATACGGTAGTACCCTATATACAAACACAGGAGTAATGTGTCCGGGTATATGGTAGTACCCTATATACACACACAGGAGTAATGTGTCCAGGTATACGGTAGTACCCTATATACACACACAGGAGTAATGTGTCTGGGTATATGGTAGTACCCTATATACACACACAGGAGTAATGTGTCCAGGTATATAGCAGTACCCTATATATATATATACACACAGGAGTAATGTGTCCATGTATACGGTAGTACCCTATACACACACACAGGAGTAATGTGTCCGGGTATATGGTAGTACCCTATATATACACACAGGAGTAATGTGTCCAGGTATACGGTAGTACCCTATATACACACACACAGAGGAGTAATGTGTCCGGGTATACGGTAGTACCCTATATACACACACACACAGAAGTAATGTGTCCGGGTATACGGTAGTACCCTATATACACACACAGGAGTAATGTGTCCGGGTATACGGTAGTACCCTATATACACACATAGGAGTAATGTGTTCAGGTATACGGTAGTACCCTATATACACACACACACACACACAGGAGTAATGTGTCCGGGTATACGGTAGTACCCTATATATACACACAGGAGTAATGTGTCCAGGTATACGGTAGTACCCTTTATACACACACGCAGGAGTAATGTGTCCGGGTATATGGTAGTACCCTATATACACACACACAGGAGTAATGTGTCCGGGTATACAGTAGTACCCTATATATACACACACAGGAGTAATGTGTCCGGGTATATGGTAGTACCCTTTATACACACACACACAGGAGTAATGTGTCCAGGTATACGGTAGTACCCTATATACACACACAGGACAGGAGTAATGTGTCCGGGAATATGGTAGTACCCTATATACACACACAGGAGTAATGTGTCCGGGTATATAGTAGTACCCTATATACACACACACAGGAGTAATGAGTCCGGGTATACGGTAGTACCCTATATACACACAGGACTAATGAGTCCGGGTATACGGTAGTACCCTATATACACACAGGAGTAATGTGCCCGGGTATATGGTAGTACACTTTATACACACACACACAGGAGTAATGTGTCCGGGTATACGGTAGTACCCTATATATACACACAGAAGTAATGTGTCCAGGTATACAGTAGTACCCTATATACACACACACAGGAGTAATGTGTCCGGGTATGAGGTAGTACCCTATATACACACACACACAGGAGTAATGTGTCCGGGTATATGGTAGTACCCTATATACACACACAGGAGTAATGTGTCCGGGTATATGGTAGTACCCTTTATACACACACACACACACAGGAGTAATGTGTCCAGGTATACGGTAGTACCCTATATACACACACAGGAGTAATGTGTCCGGGTATATGGTAGTACCCTATATACACACACAGGAGTAATGTGTCCGGGTATATAGTAGTACCCTATATACACACACAGGAGTAATGAGTCCGGGTATACGGTAGTACCCTATATACACACAGGAGTAATGAGTCCGGGTATACGGTAGTACCCTATATACACACAGGAGTAATGTGCCTGGGTATATGGTAGTACACTTTATACACACACACACACAGGAGTAATGTGTCCGGGTATACGGAAGTACCCTATATATACACACAGAAGTAATGTGTCCAGGTATACAGTAGTACCCTATATACACACACACAGGAGTAATGTGTCCGGGTATACGGTAGTACCCTATATATACACACAGGAGTAATATGTCCAGGTATACGGTAGTACCCTATATATACACACAGGAGTAATGTGTCCAGGTATACGGTAGTACCCTATATACACACACAGGAGTAAAGTGTCCGGGTATACGGTAGTACCCTATATATACACACAGGAGTAATGTGTCCAGGTATACGGTAGTACCCTATATACACACACAGGAGTAATGTGTCCGGGTATACGGTAGTACCCTATATATACACACAGGAGTAATGTGTCCGGGTATACGGTAGTACCCTATATATACACACAGGAGTAATGTGTCCAGGTATACGGTAGTACCCTATATATACACACAGGAGTAATGTGTCCAGGTATACGGTAGTACCCTATATATACACACAGGAGTAATGTGTCCAGGTATACCGTAGTACCCTATATACACACACAGGAGTAATGTGTCCGGGTATACGGTAGTACCCTATATATATATACACACACAGGAGTAATGTGTCCAGGTATACGGTAGTACCCTATATACACACACAGGAGTAATGTGTCCAGGTATACGGTAGTATCCTATATACACACACAGGAGTAATGTGTCCAGGTATACGGTAGTACCCTATATATACACACAGGAGTAATGTGTCCAGGTATACGGTAGTACCCTATATATACACACACACACAGGAGTAATGTGTCCGGGTATACGGTAGTACCCTATATATACACACAGGAGTAATGTGTCCAGGTATACGGTTGTACCCTATATACACACACAGGAGTAATGTGTCCGGGTATACCGTAATACCATATACACACAGGAGTAATGTGTCCGGGTATACGGTAGTACCCTATATATACACACAGGAGTAATATGTCCCGGTATACCGTAGTACCCTATATATACACACAGGAGTAATATGTCCCGGTATACGGTAGTACCCTATATATACACACAGGAGTAATGTGTCCAGGTATACGGTAGTACCCTATATACACACACAGGAGTAATGTGTCTGGGTATACGGTAGTACCCTATACACACACACAGGAGTGATGTGTCCGGGTATGAGGTAGTACCCTATATACACACACACACAGGAGTAATGTGTCCGGGTATATGGTAGTACCCTATATACACACACAGGAGTAATGTGTCTGGGTATACGGTAGTACCCTATATACAAACACAGGAGTAATGTGTCCGGGTATACGGTAGTACCCTATATACACACACAGGAGTATTGTGTCCGGGTATACGGTAGTACCCTATATACACACACAGGAGTAATGTGTCCGGGTATACGGTAGTACCCTATATACACACACAGGAGTAAAGTGTCCAGGTATATGGTAGTACCCTATATACACACACAGGAGTAATGTGTCCGGGTATATGGTAGTACCCTATATACACACACAGGAGTAATGTGTCCAGGTATACGGCAGTACCCTATATATATATATATATATATATACACACACAGGAGTAATGTGTCCAGGTATATAGCAGTACCCTATATATATATATATACACACAGGAGTAATGTGTCCATGTATACGGTAGTACCCTATACACACACACAGGAGTAATGTGTCCGGGTATATGGTAGTACCCTATATATACACACAGGAGTAATGTGTCCAGGTATACGGTAGTACCCTATATACACACAGAGGAGTAATGTGTCCGGGTATACGGTAGTACCCTATATACACACACACACACAAGTAATGTGTCCGGGTATACGGTAGTACCCTATATACACACACAGGAGTAATGTGTCCGGGTATACGGTAGTACCCTATATACACACATAGGAGTAATGTGTTCAGGTATACGGTAGTACCCTATATACACACACACACACACACAGGAGTAATGTGTCCGGGTATACGGTAGTACCCTATATATACACACAGGAGTAATGTGTCCAGGTATACGGTAGTATCCTATATACACACACGCAGGAGTAATGTGTCCGGGTATATGGTAGTACCCTATATACACACACACAGGAGTAATGTGTCCGGGTATACAGTAGTACCCTATATATACACACACAGGAGTAATGTGTCCGGGTATATGGTAGTACCCTTTATACACACACACACACAGGAGTAATGTGTCCAGGTATACGGTAGTACCCTATATACACACACAGGAGTAATGTGTCCGGGTATATGGTAGTACCCTATATACACACACAGGAGTAATGTGTCCAGGTATACGGTAGTACCCTATATACACACACAGGAGTAATGTGTCCGGGTATATGGTAGTACCCTATATACACACACAGGAGTAATGTGTCCGGGTATATGGTAGTACCCTTTATACACACACACACACACACAGGAGTAATGTGTCCAGGTATACGGTAGTACCCTATATACACACACAGGAGTAAAGTGTCCAGGTATACGGTAGTACCCTTTATACACACACAGGAGTAATGTGTCCAGGTATACGGTAGTACCCTATACACACAGGAGTAATGTGTCCAGATATACGGCAGTACCTTATATATATATATATATATATATATATACACACACACAGGAGTAATGTGTCCAGGTATACGGTAGTACCCTATATACACACACAGGAGTAAAGTGTCCAGGTATATGGTAGTACCCTATATACACACACAGGAGTAATGTGTCCGGGTATATGGTAGTACCCTATATACACACACAGGAGTAATGTGTCCGGGTATATGGTAGTACCCTATATACACACACAGGAGTAATGTGTCCGGGTATATGGTAGTACCCTATATACACACACAGGAGTAATGTGTCCAGGTATACGGTAGTACCCTATACACACAGGAGTAATGTGTCCAGATATACGGCAGTACCTTATATATATATATATATATACACACACAGGAGTAATGTGTCCAGGTATACGGTAGTACCCTATATACACACACAGGAGTAAAGTGTCCAGGTATATGGTAGTACCCTATATACACACACAGGAGTAATGTGTCCGGGTATATGGTAGTACCCTATATACACACACAGGAGTAATGTGTCCAGGTATACGGTAGTACCCTATACACACAGGAGTAATGTGTCCGGGTATATGGTAGTACCCTATATACACACACAGGAGTAATGTGTCCAGGTATACGGTAGTACCCTATATACACACACAGGAGTAATGTGTCCGGGTATATGGTAGTACCCTATATACACACACAGGAGTAATGTGTCCGGGTATATGGTAGTACCCTATATACACACACAGGAGTAATGTGTCCGGGTATATGGTAGTACCCTTTATACACACACACACACACACACAGGAGTAATGTGTCCAGGTATACGGTAGTACCCTATATACACACACAGGAGTAAAGTGTCCAGGTATATGGTAGTACCCTATATACACACACAGGAGTAATGTGTCCGGGTATATGGTAGTACCCTTTATACACACACAGGAGTAATGTGTCCAGGTATACGGTAGTACCCTATACACACAGGAGTAATGTGTCCAGATATACGGCAGTACCCTATATATATATATATATATATATACACACAGGAGTAATGTGTCCAGGTATACGGTAGTACCCTATATACATACACAGGAGTAATGTGTCCGGGTATATGGTAGTACCCTATATACACACACAGGAGTAATGTGTCCAGGTATACGGTAGTACCCTATACACACAGGAGTAATGTGTCCAGAGATACGGCAGTACCCTATATATATATATATATATATATATACACACACAGGAGTAATGTGTCCGGGTATACGGTAGTACCCTATACACACAGGAGTAATGTGTTCAGGTATACGGCAGTACCCTATATATATATATATATATACACACAGGAGTAATGTGTTCAGGTATACGGCAGTACCCTATATATATATATACACACACAGGAGTAATGTGTCCGGGTATATGGTAGTACCCTATATATACACACACACAGGAGTAATGCGTCCAGGTATACGGCAGTACCCTATATATATATATATACACACAGGAGTAATGTGTCCCATTATACGGTAGTACCCTATATATATATATATATATATATACACACAGGAGTAATGTGTCCGGGGATACGGTAGTACCCTATATATATATATACACACAGGAGCAATGTGTCCAGGTATACGGCAGTACCCTATATATATATACACACAGGAGCAATGTGTCCGGGTATACGGTAGTACCCTATACACACAGGAGTAATGTGTCCGGGTATATGGTAGTACCCTATATATACATACACACAGGAGTAATGTGTCCGGGTATACGGTAGTACCCTATATATACACACAGAAGTAATGTGTCCGGGTATACGGTAGTACCCTATATATACACACAGAAGTAATGTGTCCAGGTATACGGTAGTACCCTATATACACACACACACAGGAGTAATGTGTCCGGGTATACGGTAGTACCCTATATACACACACAGGAGTAATGTGTCCGGGTATATGGTAGTACCCTATATATACACACAGGAGTAATGTGTCCGGGTATACAGTAGTACCCTTTTATATACACACAGAAGTAATGTGTCCAGGTATACGGTAGTACCCTATATACACACACACAGGAGTAATGTGTCCGGGTATACGGTAGTACCCTATATACACACACACACACACAGAAGTAATGTGTCCGGGTATACGGTAGTACCCTATATACACACATAGGAGTAATGTGTTCAGGTATACGGTAGTACCCTATATACACACACACACACAGGAGTAATGTGTCCGGGTATACGGTAGTACCCTATATATACACACACAGGAGTAATGTGTCCGGGAATACAGTAGTACACTATATATACACACACAGGAGTAATGTGTCCGGGTATATGGTAGTACCCTTTATACACACACACACAGGAGTAATGTGTCCAGGTATACGGTAGTACCCTATATACACACACAGGAGTAATGTGTCCGGGAATATGGTAGTACCCTATATACACACACAGGAGTAATGTGTCCGGGTATATAGTAGTACCCTATATACACACACACAGGAGTAATGAGTCCGGGTATACGGTAGTACCCTATATACACACAGGACTAATGAGTCCGGGTATACGGTAGTACCCTATATACACACAGGAGTAATGTGCCCGGGTATATGGTAGTACACTTTATACACACACACACAGGAGTAATGTGTCCGGGTATACGGTAGTACCCTATATATACACACAGAAGTAATGTGTCCAGGTATACAGTAGTACCCTATATACACACACACAGGAGTAATGTGTCCGGGTATGAGGTAGTACCCTATATACACACACACACAGGAGTAATGTGTCCGGGTATATGGTAGTACCCTATATACACACACAGGAGTAATGTGTCCGGGTATATGGTAGTACCCTTTATACACACACACACAGGAGTAATGTGTCCAGGTATACGGTAGTACCCTATATACACACACAGGAGTAATGTGTCCGGGTATATGGTAGTACCCTATATACACACACAGGAGTAATGTGTCCGGGTATATAGTAGTACCCTATATACACACACAGGAGTAATGAGTCCGGGTATACGGTAGTACCCTATATACACACAGGAGTAATGAGTCCGGGTATACGGTAGTACCCTATATACACACAGGAGTAATGTGCCTGGGTATATGGTAGTACACTTTATACACACACACACACAGGAGTAATGTGTCCGGGTATACGGAAGTACCCTATATATACACACAGAAGTAATGTGTCCAGGTATACAGTAGTACCCTATATACACACACACAGGAGTAATGTGTCCGGGTATACGGTAGTACCCTATATATACACACAGGAGTAATATGTCCAGGTATACGGTAGTACCCTATATATACACACAGGAGTAATGTGTCCAGGTATACGGTAGTACCCTATATACACACACAGGAGTAAAGTGTCCGGGTATACGGTAGTACCCTATATATACACACAGGAGTAATGTGTCCAGGTATACGGTAGTACCCTATATACACACACAGGAGTAATGTGTCCGGGTATACGGTAGTACCCTATATATACACACAGGAGTAATGTGTCCGGGTATACGGTAGTACCCTATATATACACACAGGAGTAATGTGTCCAGGTATACGGTAGTACCCTATATATACACACAGGAGTAATGTGTCCAGGTATACGGTAGTACCCTATATATACACACAGGAGTAATGTGTCCAGGTATACCGTAGTACCCTATATACACACACAGGAGTAATGTGTCCGGGTATACGGTAGTACCCTATATATATATACACACACAGGAGTAATGTGTCCAGGTATACGGTAGTACCCTATATACACACACAGGAGTAATGTGTCCAGGTATACGGTAGTATCCTATATACACACACAGGAGTAATGTGTCCAGGTATACGGTAGTACCCTATATATACACACAGGAGTAATGTGTCCAGGTATACGGTAGTACCCTATATATACACACACACACAGGAGTAATGTGTCCGGGTATACGGTAGTACCCTATATATACACACAGGAGTAATGTGTCCAGGTATACGGTAGTACCCTATATATACACACAGGAGTAATGTGTCCAGGTATACGGTAGTACCCTATATACACACACAGGAGTAATGTGTCCGGGTATACCGTAATACCATATACACACAGGAGTAATGTGTCCGGGTATACGGTAGTACCCTATATATACACACAGGAGTAATATGTCCCGGTATACCGTAGTACCCTATATATACACACAGGAGTAATATGTCCCGGTATACGGTAGTACCCTATATATACACACACACACAGGAGTAATGTGTCCGGGTATACGGTAGTACCCTATATACACACACAGGAGTAATGTGTCCAGGTATACGGTAGTACCCTATATATACACACAGGAGTAATGTGTCCAGGTATACGGTAGTACCCTATATACACACACAGGAGTAATGTGTCCGGGTATACGGTAGTACCCTATATATACACACAGGAGTAATGTGTCCAGGTATACGGTAGTACCCTATATACACACACAGGAGTAATGTGTCCGGGTATACCGTAATACCCTATACACACAGGAGTAATGTGTCCGGGTATACGGTAGTACCCTATATATACACACAGGAGTAATATGTCCCGGTATACCGTAGTACCCTATATATACACACAGGAGTAATATGTCCCGGTATACCGTAATACCCTATACACACAGGAGTAATGTGTCCAGGTATACGGTAGTACCCTATATATACACACAGGAGTAATGTGTCCGGGTATACGGTAGTACCCTATATATACACACAGGAGTAATGTGTCCGGGAATATGGTAGTACCCTATATACACACACAGGAGTAATGTGTCCGGGTATATAGTAGTAACCTATATACACACACACAGGAGTAATGAGTCCGGATATACGGTAGTACCCTATATACACACAGGAGTAATGAGTCCGGGTATACGGTAGTACCCTATATACACACAGGAGTAATGTGCCCGGGTATATGGTAGTACACTTTATACACACACACACAGGAGTAATGTGTCCGGGTATACGGTAGTACCCTATATATACACACAGGAGTAATATGTCCAGGTATACGGTAGTACCCTATATATACACACAGGAGTAATGTGTCCAGGTATACGGTAGTACCCTATATACACACACAGGAGTAAAGTGTCCGGGTATACGGTAGTACCCTATATATACACACAGGAGTAATGTGTCCAGGTATACGGTAGTACCCTATATACACACACAGGAGTAATGTGTCCGGGTATACGGTAGTACCCTATATATACACACAGGAGTAATGTGTCCGGGTATACGGTAGTACCCTATATATACACACAGGAGTAATGTGTCCAGGTATACGGTAGTACCCTATATATACACACAGGAGTAATGTGTCCAGGTATACGGTAGTACCCTATATATACACACAGGAGTAATGTGTCCAGGTATACCGTAGTACCCTATATACACACACAGGAGTAATGTGTCCGGGTATACGGTAGTACCCTATATATACACACACAGGAGTAATGTGTCCGGGAATACAGTAGTACCCTATATATACACACACAGGAGTAATGTGTCCGGGTATATGGTAGTACCCTTTATACACACACACACAGGAGTAATGTGTCCAGGTATACGGTAGTACCCTATATACACACACAGGAGTAATGTGTCCGGGAATATGGTAGTACCCTATATACACACACAGGAGTAATGTGTCCGGGTATATAGTAGTACCCTATATACACACACACAGGAGTAATGAGTCCGGGTATACGGTAGTACCCTATATACACACAGGAGTAATGAGTCCGGGTATACGGTAGAACCCTATATACACACAGGAGTAATGTGCCCGGGTATATGGTAGTACACTTTATACACACACACACAGGAGTAATGTGTCCGGGTATACGGTAGTACCCTATATATACACACAGAAGTAATGTGTCCAGGTATACAGTAGTACCCTATATACACACACACAGGAGTAATGTGTCCGGGTATGAGGTAGTACCCTATATACACACACACACAGGAGTAATGTGTCCGGGTATATGGTAGTACCCTATATACACACACAGGAGTAATGTGTCCGGGTATATGGTAGTACCCTATATACACACACAGGAGTAATGTGTCCGGGTATATGGTAGTACCCTTTATACACACACACACAGGAGTAATGTGTCCAGGTATACGGTAGTACCCTATATACACACACAGGAGTAATGTGTCCGGGTATATAGTAGTACCCTATATACACACACACAGGAGTAATGTGTCCGGGTATACGGTAGTACCCTATATATACACACAGGAGTAATATGTCCCGGTATACCGTAGTACCCTATATATACACACAGGAGTAATATGTCCCGGTATACGGTAGTACCCTATATATACACACACACACAGGAGTAATGTGTCCGGGTATACGGTAGTACCCTATATACACACACAGGAGTAATGAGTCCGGGTATATGGTAGTACCCTATATACACACACAGGAGTAATGTGTCCGGGTATACGGTAGTACCCTATATATACACACAGGAGTAATGTGTCCAGGTATACGGTAGTACCCTATATACACACACACAGGAGTAATGTGTCCGGGTATACCGTAATACCCTATACACACAGGAGTAATGTGTCTGGGTATATGGTAGTACCCTTTAAACACACACACACACACACACAGGAGTAATGTGTCCAGGTATACGGTAGTACCCTATATACACACACAGGAGTAAAGTGTCCAGGTATACGGTAGTACCCTTTATACACACACAGGAGTAATGTGTCCAGGTATACGGTAGTACCCTATACACACACACAGGAGTAATGTGTCCAGATATACGGCAGTACCTTATATATATATATATA
>NC_053399.1:1766592-1854092 GCF_905171765.1 Bufo bufo | reverse complement strand
CACACACAGGAGTAATGTGTCCAGGTATACGGTAGTACCCTATATACACACACAGGAGTAAAGTGTCCAGGTATATGGTAGTACCCTATATACACACACAGGAGTAATGTGTCCGGGTATATGGTAGTACCCTATATACACACACAGGAGTAATGTGTCCAGGTATACGGTAGTACCCTATACACACAGGAGTAATGTGTCCAGATATACGGCAGTACCCTATATATATATATATATATATACACACAGGAGTAATGTGTCCAGGTATACGGTAGTACCCTATATACATACACAGGAGTAATGTGTCCGGGTATATGGTAGTACCCTATATACACACACAGGAGTAATGTGTCCAGGTATACGGTAGTACCCTATACACACAGGAGTAATGTGTCCAGATATACGGCAGTACCCTATATATATATATATATACACACACAGGAGTAATGTGTCCGGGTATACGGTAGTACCCTATACACACAGGAGTAATGTGTTCAGGTATACGGCAGTACCCTATATATATATATATACACACAGGAGTAATGTGTTCAGGTATACGGCAGTACCCTATATATATATATACACACACAGGAGTAATGTGTCCGGGTATATGGTAGTACCCTATATATACACACACACACACACACACACACAGGAGTAATGTGTCCAGGTATACGGCAGTACCCTATATATACACACACACAGGAGTAATGTGTCCCATAATACGGTAGTACCCTATATATATATATATATATACACACAGGAGTAATGTGTCCGGGGATACGGTAGTACCCTATACACACAGGAGTAATGTGTCCAGGTATACGGCAGTACCCTATATATATATACACACAGGAGCAATGTGTTCGGGTATACGGTAGTACCCTATACACACAGGAGTAATGTGTCCGGGTATATGGTAGTACCCTATATATACATACACACAGGAGTAATGTGTCCGGGTATACGGTAGTACCCTATATATACACACAGAAGTAATGTGTCCGGGTATACGGTAGTACCCTATATATACACACAGAAGTAATGTGTCCAGGTATACGGTAGTACCCTATATACACACACACACAGGAGTAATGTGTCCGGGTATACGGAAGTACTTGATATATACACACAGGAGTAATGTGTCCGGGTATACGGTAGTACCCTATATACACACACAGGAGTAATGTGTCCGGGTATATGGTAGTACCCTATATACACACACAGGAGTAATGTGTCCGGGTATATGGTAGTACCCTATATATACACACAGGAGTAATGTGTCCGGGTATACAGTAGTACCCTTTTATATACACACAGAAGTAATGTGTCCAGGTATACGGTAGTACCCTATATACACACACACAGGAGTAATGTGTCCGGGTATACGGTAGTACCCTATATACACACATAGGAGTAATGTGTTCAGGTATACGGTAGTACCCTATATACACACACACACACAGGAGTAATGTGTCCGGGTATACGGTAGTACCCTATATATACACACACAGGAGTAATGTGTCCGGGAATACAGTAATACCCTATATATACACACACAGGAGTAATGTGTCCGGGTATATGGTAGTACCCTTTATACACACACACACAGGAGTAATGTGTCCAGGTATACGGTAGTACCCTATATACACACACAGGAGTAATGTGTCCAGGTATACGGTAGTACCCTATATACACACACAGGAGTAATGTGTCCGGGAATATGGTAGTACCCTATATACACACACAGGAGTAATGTGTCCGGGTATATGGTAGTACCCTATATACACACACACAGGAGTAATGAGTCCGGGTATACGGTAGTACCCTATATACACACAGGAGTAATGAGTCCGGGTATACGGTAGTACCCTATATACACACAGGAGTAATGTGCCCGGGTATACGGTAGTACCCTATATATACACACAGAAGTAATGTGTCCAGGTATACGGTAGTACCCTATATACAAACACACACAGAAGTAATGTGTCCAGGTATACAGTAGTACCCTATATACACACACACAGGAGTAATGTGTCCGGGTATACGGTAGTACCCTATATATACACACAGAAGTAATGTGTCCAGGTATACGGTAGTACCCTATATACAAACACACACAGGAGTAATGTGTCCGGGTATACGGTAGTACCCTATATATACACACAGAAGTAATGTGTCCAGGTATACGGTAGTACCCTATATACAAACACACACAGGAGTAATGTGTCCGGGTATATGGTAGTACCCTATATACACACACAGGAGTAATGTGTCCGGGTATATGGTAGTACCCTATATATACACACAGAAGTAATGTGTCCAGGTATACAGTAGTACCCTATATACACACACACAGGAGTAATGTGTCCGGGTATGAGGTAGTACCCTATATACACACACACACAGGAGTAATGTGTCCGGGTATATGGTAGTACCCTATATATATACACACAGGAGTAATGTGTCCGGGTATATGGTAGTACCCTTTATACACACACACACACACACACAGGAGTAATGTGCCCGGGTATACGGTAGTACCCTATATACACACAGGAGTAATGTGCCCGGGTATATGGTAGTACACTTTATACACACACACACAGGAGTAATGTGTCCGGGTATACGGTAGTACCCTATATATACACACAGAAGTAATGTGTCCAGGTATACAGTAGTACCCTATATACACACACACAGGAGTAATGTGTCCGGGTATGAGGTAGTACCCTATATACACACACACACACAGGAGTAATGTGTCCGGGTATATGGTTGTACCCTATATACACACACAGGAGTAATGTGTCCGGGTATACGGTAGTACCCTATATATACACACAGAAGTAATGTGTCCAGGTATACAGTAGTACCCTATATACACACACACAGGAGTAATGTGTCCGGGTATGAGGTAGTACCCTATATACACACACACACAGGAGTAATGTGTCCGGGTATATGGTAGTACCCTATATACACACACAGGAGTAATGTGTCCGGGTATATGGTAGTACCCTTTATACACACACAGGAGTAATGTGTCCAGGTATACGGTAGTACCCTATATATACACACAGGAGTAATGTGTCCAGGTATACGGTAGTACCCTATATATACACACAGGAGTAATGTGTCCGGGTATACGGTAGTACCCTATATATACACACAGGAGTAATGTGTCCAGGTATACGGTAGTACCCTATATATATACACACAGGAGTAATGTGTCCGGGTATACCGTAATACCCTATACACACAGGAGTAATGTGTCCAGGTATACGGTAGTACCCTATATATACACACAGGAGTAATATGTCCCGGTATACCGTAGTACTAGGTGTCTATCTATAGCTCGCTGACGCTGACTGCACGTTCTCTCCCTCAGACTCTCTGGGTTGAGCAGTAAAGGGAGAAAGAGGCGGGAACGATTCTGTGACGTCACATCGTCACTCCTTTGTTTGTTTTCTCTGGTGACAGGCACTTCTGCAGTGACGCGTCACATTTCCGGCACCATATATGGCTCACCCCGTGCGTGCCGGCGACGTCAGACGTAGCGCGTTACTATGGTGATCGAGAATATTTTGAGGAGCAGGGGCGGAGCTGTACTAAGAGCTCAGACCACGCCCACTATCTGTAGAAACCGCGGCCCGATAGACTGGCAGTAACCTGCACCACTCCGGCCAGCTGAGCACATTGAGCCCCCGGGGTGACCCCATACAGGACACTGAGCCCCCCCGGGGTGACCCCATACAGGACACTGAGCCCCCCCCGGGGTGACCCCATACAGGACACTGAGCCCCCCCCGGGGTGACCCCATACAGGACACTGAGCCTCCCCCCCCCCTCTGGGGTGACCCCATACAGGACACTGAGCCCCCCCGGGGTGACCCCATACAGGACACTGAGCCCCCCCCCCGGGGTGACCCCATACAGGACACTGAGCCCCCCCCGGGGTGACCCCATACAGGACACTGAGCCCCCCCGGGGTGACCCCATACAGGACACTGAGCCCCCCCCCCCGGGGTGACCCCATACAGGACACTGAGCCCCCCCCCCGGGGTGACCCCATACAGGACACTGAGCCCCCCCGGGGTGACCCCATACAGGACACTGAGCCCCCCCGGGGTGACCCCATACAGGATACTGAGCCCCCCCCCGGGGTGACCCCATACAGGACACTGAGCCCCCCCCCCGGGGTGACCCCATACAGGACACTGAGCCCCCCCCCCGGGGTGACCCCATACAGGACACTGAGCCTCCCCCGGGGTGACCCCATACAGGACACTGAGCCCCCCCCCCGGGGTGACCCCATACAGGACACTGAGCCCCCCCGGGGTGACCCCATACAGGACACTGAGCCCCCCCCCGGGGTGACCCCATACAGGACACTGAGCCCCCCCCCGGGGTGACCCCATACAGGACACTGAGCCTCCTCCCCCCCCCTCTGGGGTGACCCCATACAGGACACTGAGCCCCCCCCCGGGGTGACCCCATACAGGACACTGAGCCCCCCCCCGGGGTAACCCCATACAGGACACTGAGCCCCCCCGGGGTGACCCCATACAGGACACTGAGCCCCCCCCCGGGGTGACCCCATACAGGACACTGAGCCCCCCCCCCCGGGGTGACCCCATACAGGACACTGAGCCTCCCCCCCCCCCCCCCCGGGGTGACCCCATACAGGACACTGAGCCCCCCCGAGGTGACCCCATACAGGACACTGAGGCCCCCCCCCCCGGGGTGACCCCATACAGGACACTGAGCTCCCCAACCCCCCCCCCCTGGGGTGACCCCATACAGGACACTGAGGCCCCCCGGGGTGACCCCATGCAGGACACTGAGCCCCCCTCCGGGGTGACCCCATGCAGGACACTGAGCCCCCCTCCGGGGTGACCCCATACAGGACACTGAGCCCCCCTCCGGGGTGACCCCATACAGGACACTGAGCCTTCCCCCCCCCCCCTCCCCCGGGGTGACCCCATGCAGGACACTGAGCCCCCCGGGGTGACCCCATGCAGGACACTGAGCCCCCCCCGAGGTGACCCCATACGGGACACTGAGCCTCCCCCCCACCGGGGTGACCCCATACAGGACACTGAGCCTCCCCCCCACCGGGGTGACCCCATACAGGACACTGAGCCTCCCCCCCACCGGGGTGACCCCATACAGGACACTGAGCCTCCCCCCCACCGGGGTGACCCCATACAGGACACTGAGCCTCCCCCCCACCGGGGTGACCCCATACAGGACACTGAGCCCCCCCCCCACCGGGGTGACCCCATACAGGACACTGAGCCCCCCCCCACCGGGGTGACCCCATACAGGACACTGAGCCCCCCCCCACCGGGGTGACCCCATACAGGACACTGAGCCCCCCCCCATACACCCATTTAGCCTGTGGACTCCGCTTGGCTGTGGTTATTGGGGGGGTTGCCCACATCAGTCATGGCGCCGGGCGCCGCGGTCACGTGGCCGCTCCTTCCGCCCGGGGAGGCTGCTCTTCTGGGTCAGGGTTGAATAATATGGCGGCTAGCGGTGGCCGCTGATTCCGCAATGTCCGCCCTCAGCCGGTATGACCGGCACTGCGACTCCATCAATTCAGACTTCGGGGACTCGGTGCGGAGCTGCGGGGCCGAGCAGGAGGAGCTGCACTACATCCCCATCCGGGTGCTGGGACACGGGGCCTACGGCGAGGCGACCCTGTACCGGAGGACCGAGGTGCGGCCTGTGACCGGGTGTCTGACCCCGCCCCGTATATATACACCGTACATGACCCCGCCCCATATATATACACCGTGCATGACCCCTCCCCATATATATACACCGTACATGACCCCGCCCCATATATATACACCGTACATGACCCCGCCCCATATATATACACCGTGCATGACCCCTCCCCATATATATATACACCGTACATGACCCCTCCCCGTATATATACACCGTGCATGACCCCGCCCCATATATATATACACCGTACATGACCCCTCCCCGTATATATACACCGTACATGACCCCTCCCCGTATATATATATACACCGTACATGACCCCTCCCCGTATATATACACCGTGCATGACCCCTCCCCATATATATATACACCGTACATGACCCCTCCCCGTATATATACACCGTACATGACCCCTCCCCGTATATATATATACACCGTACATGACCCCTCCCCGTATATATATACACCGTACATGACCCCGCCCCATATATATACACCGTACATGACCCCGCCCCATATATATACACCGTACATGACCCCTCCCCGTATATATATACACCGTGCATGACCCCGCCCCATATATATACACCGTACATGACCCCTCCCCATATATATACACCGTGCATGACCCCTCCCCATATATATACACCGTACATGACCCCTCCCCATATATATACACCGTACATGACCCCTCCCCGTATATATATACACCGTGCATGACCCCGCCCCATATATATACACCGTACATGACCCCTCCCCGTATATATACACCGTACATGACCCCTCCCCGTATATATATATACACCGTACATGACCCCTCCCCGTATATATATACACCGTACATGACCCCGCCCCATATATATACACCGTACATGACCCCGCCCCATATATATACACCGTACATGACCCCTCCCCGTATATATATACACCGTGCATGACCCCGCCCCATATATATACACCGTACATGACCCCTCCCCATATATATATACACCGTACATGACCCCTCCCCGTATATATATATACACCGTACATGACCCCTCCCCGTATATATATACACCGTGCATGACCCCGCCCCATATATATACACCGTACATGACCCCGCCCCATATATATATACACCGTGCATGACCCCGCCCCATATATATACACCGTACATGACCCCTCCCCGTATATATATACACCGTACATGACCCCTCCCCATATATATACACCGTACATGACCCCTCCCCATATATATACACCGTGCATGACCCCGCCCCATATATATACACCGTGCATGACCCCGCCCCATATATATACACCGTACATGACCCCGCCCCATATATATACACCGTACATGACCCCTCCCCGTATATATATACACCGTACATGACCCCTCCCCGTATATATACACCGTACATGACCCCGCCCCATATATATACACCGTGCATGACCCCTCCCCATATATATATACACCGTACATGACCCCTCCCCATATATATATACACCGTACATGACCCCTCCCCATATATATATACACCGTGCATGACCCCGCCCCATATATATATACACCGTACATGACCCCTCCCCGTATATATATACACCGTGCATGACCCCTCCCCATATATATATACACCGTACATGACCCCTCCCCATATATATATACACCGTACATGACCCCTCCCCATATATATATACACCGTACATGACCCCTCCCCATATATATATACACCGTGCATGACCCCGCCCCATATATATATACACCGTGCATGACCCCGCCCCATATATATACACCGTACATGACCCCTCCCCATATATATATATACACCGTACATGACCCCTCCCCATATATATACACCGTACATGACCCCTCCCCATATCTATACACCGTGCATGACCCCGCCCCATATATATACACCGTACATGACCCCGCCCCATATATATATACACCGTACATGACCCCGCCCCATATATATACACCGTACATGACCCCGCCCCATATATATATACACCGTGCATGACCCCGCCCCATATATATATACACCGTACATGACCCCGCCCCATATATATATACACCGTACATGACCCCGCCCCATATATATACACCGTACATGACCCCGCCCCATATATATATACACCGTACATGACCCCTCCCCATATATATATACACCGTACATGACCCCTCCCCATATATATATACACCGTACATGACCCCTCCCCATATATATATACACCGTACATGACCCCTCCCCATATATATATATACACCGTACATGACCCATCCCCATATATATATATATACACCGTACATGACCCCTCCCCATATATATATACACCGTACATGACCCCTCCCCATATATATATACACCGTACATGACCCCTCCCCATATATATATATACACCGTACATGACCCCTCCCCATATATATATATATACACCGTACATGACCCCTCCCCATATATATACACCGTACATGACCCCGCCCCATATATATACACCGTACATGACCCCTCCCCATATATATATATACACCGTACATGACCCCGCCCCATATATATACACTGTACATGACCCCGCCCCATATATATACACCGTGCATGACCCCTCCTCACATATATACACTGTACATGACCCCGCCCCATATATATACACCGTACATGACCCCTCCCCATATATATACACCGTACATGACCCCTCCCCATATATATACACCGTGCATGACCCCTCCCCATATATATATACACCGTACATGACCCCGCCCCATATATATACACCGTACATGACCCCTCCTCACATATATATACACCGTACATGACCCCTCCCCATATATATATATACACCGTACATGACCCCTCCCCATATATATATATACACCGTACATGACCCCTCCCCGTATATATATATACACCGTACATGACCCCTCCCCATATATATACACCGTACATGACCCCTCCCCATATCTATACACCGTACATGACCCCTCCCCATATATATACACCGTACATGACCCCTCCCCATATATATATACACCGTACATGACCCCTCCCCATATATATATACACCGTACATGACCCCTCCCCATATATATATACACCGTACATGACCCCTCCCCATATATATACACTGTACATGACCCCTCCCCATATCTATACACCGTACATGACCCCTCCCCATATATATACACCGTACATGACCCCTCCCCATATATATACACCGTGCATGACCCCTCCCCATATATATATACACCGTACATGACCCCTCCCCATATATATATACACCGTACATGACCCCTCCCCCTATATATATATATACCGTACATGACCCCTCCCCATATATCTATACACCGTGCATGACCCCTCCCCATATATATATATATATACACCGTACATGACCCCGCCCCGTATATATATATATATACACCGTACATGACCCCGCCCCATATATATATATATATACACCGTACATGACCCCTCCCCATATATATATATACACCGTACATGACCCCTCCCCATATATATATATACACCGTACATGACCCCTCCCCATATATATACACCGTACATGACCCCTCCCCATATATATATATATATATATATATATACACCGTACATGACCCCTCCCCATATATATATATATACACCGTACATGACCCCTCCCCATATATATACACCGTACATGACCCCGCCCCATATATATACACCGTACATGACCCCTCCCCATATATATATATACACCGTACATGACCCCTCCCCATATATATACACTGTACATGACCCCTCCCCATATATATACACCGTACATGACCCCTCCCCATATATCTATACACCGTGCATGACCCCTCCCCATATATATATACACCGTACATGACCCCTCCCCATATATATATATACACCGTGCATGACCCCTCCCCATATATATATATACACCGTACATGACCCCTCCCCATATATATATATACACCGTACATGACCCCTCCCCATATATATATACACCGTACATGACCCCTCCCCATATATATATATACACCGTACATGACCCATCCCCATATATATATATATACACCGTGCATGACCCCATCCCATATATATATATACACCGTACATGACCCCTCCCCATATATATATACACCGTACATGACCCCTCCCCATATATATATACACCGTACATGACCCCTCCCCATATATATATACACCGTACATGACCCCTCCCCATATATATATACACCGTACATGACCCATCCCCATATATATATATATACACCGTACATGACCCCTCCCCATATATATATACACCGTACATGACCCCTCCCCATATATATATACACCGTACATGACCCCTCCCCATATATATATATACACCGTACATGACCCCTCCCCATATATATATATATACACCGTACATGACCCCTCCCCATATATATACACCGTACATGACCCCGCCCCATATATATACACCGTACATGACCCCTCCCCATATATATATACACCGTACATGACCCCGCCCCATATATATACACTGTACATGACCCCGCCCCATATATATACACCGTGCATGACCCCTCCTCACATATATACACTGTACATGACCCCGCCCCATATATATACACCGTACATGACCCCTCCCCATATATATACACCGTACATGACCCCTCCCCATATATATACACCGTGCATGACCCCTCCCCATATATATATACACCGTACATGACCCCGCCCCATATATATACACCGTACATGACCCCTCCTCACATATATATACACCGTACATGACCCCTCCCCATATATATATATACACCGTACATGACCCCTCCCCATATATATATATACACCGTACATGACCCCTCCCCGTATATATATATACACCGTACATGACCCCTCCCCATATATATACACCGTACATGACCCCTCCCCATATCTATACACCGTACATGACCCCTCCCCATATATATACACCGTACATGACCCCTCCCCATATATATATACACCGTACATGACCCCTCCCCATATATATATACACCGTACATGACCCCTCCCCATATATATATACACCGTACATGACCCCTCCCCATATATATACACTGTACATGACCCCTCCCCATATCTATACACCGTACATGACCCCTCCCCATATATATACACCGTACATGACCCCTCCCCATATATATACACCGTGCATGACCCCTCCCCATATATATATACACCGTACATGACCCCTCCCCATATATATATACACCGTACATGACCCCTCCCCCTATATATATATATACCGTACATGACCCCTCCCCATATATCTATACACCGTGCATGACCCCTCCCCATATATATATATATATACACCGTACATGACCCCGCCCCGTATATATATATATATACACCGTACATGACCCCGCCCCATATATATATATATACACCGTACATGACCCCTCCCCATATATATATATACACCGTACATGACCCCTCCCCATATATATATATACACCGTACATGACCCCTCCCCATATATATACACCGTACATGACCCCTCCCCATATATATATATATATATATATATATACACCGTACATGACCCCTCCCCATATATATATATATACACCGTACATGACCCCTCCCCATATATATACACCGTACATGACCCCGCCCCATATATATACACCGTACATGACCCCTCCCCATATATATATATACACCGTACATGACCCCTCCCCATATATATACACTGTACATGACCCCTCCCCATATATATACACCGTACATGACCCCTCCCCATATATCTATACACCGTGCATGACCCCTCCCCATATATATATACACCGTACATGACCCCTCCCCATATATATATATATACACCGTGCATGACCCCTCCCCATATATATATATACACCGTACATGACCCCTCCCCATATATATATATACACCGTACATGACCCCTCCCCATATATATATACACCGTACATGACCCCTCCCCATATATATATATACACCGTACATGACCCATCCCCATATATATATATATACACCGTGCATGACCCCATCCCATATATATATATACACCGTACATGACCCCTCCCCATATATATATACACCGTACATGACCCCTCCCCATATATATATACACCGTACATGACCCCTCCCCATATATATATACACCGTACATGACCCCTCCCCATATATATATATACACCGTACATGACCCATCCCCATATATATATATATACACCGTACATGACCCCTCCCCATATATATATACACCGTACATGACCCCTCCCCATATATATATACACCGTACATGACCCCTCCCCATATATATATATACACCGTACATGACCCCTCCCCATATATATATATATACACCGTACATGACCCCTCCCCATATATATACACCGTACATGACCCCGCCCCATATATATACACCGTACATGACCCCTCCCCATATATATATATACACCGTACATGACCCCGCCCCATATATATACACTGTACATGACCCCGCCCCATATATATACACCGTGCATGACCCCTCCTCACATATATACACTGTACATGACCCCGCCCCATATATATACACCGTACATGACCCCTCCCCATATATATACACCGTACATGACCCCTCCCCATATATATACACCGTGCATGACCCCTCCCCATATATATATACACCGTACATGACCCCGCCCCATATATATACACCGTACATGACCCCTCCTCACATATATATACACCGTACATGACCCCTCCCCATATATATATATACACCGTACATGACCCCTCCCCATATATATATATACACCGTACATGACCCCTCCCCGTATATATATATACACCGTACATGACCCCTCCCCATATATATACACCGTACATGACCCCTCCCCATATCTATACACCGTACATGACCCCTCCCCATATATATACACCGTACATGACCCCTCCCCATATATATATACACCGTACATGACCCCTCCCCATATATATATACACCGTACATGACCCCTCCCCATATATATATACACCGTACATGACCCCTCCCCATATATATACACTGTACATGACCCCTCCCCATATATATACACCGTACATGACCCCTCCCCATATATATACACCGTACATGACCCCTCCCCATATATATACACCGTGCATGACCCCTCCCCATATATATATACACCGTACATGACCCCTCCCCATATATATATACACCGTACATGACCCCTCCCCCTATATATATATATACCGTACATGACCCCTCCCCATATATCTATACACCGTGCATGACCCCTCCCCATATATATATATATACACCGTACATGACCCCGCCCCGTATATATATATATACACCGTACATGACCCCGCCCCATATATATATATATATACACCGTACATGACCCCTCCCCATATATATATATACACCGTACATGACCCCTCCCCATATATATATATACACCGTACATGACCCCTCCCCATATATATACACCGTACATGACCCCTCCCCATATATATATATATATATATATCTATACACCGTACATGACCCCTCCCCATATATATATATATATATCTATACACCGTACATGACCCCTCCCCATATATATACACCGTGCATGACCCCTCCCCATATATATATACACACCGTACATGACCCCTCCCCATATATATATACACCGTACATGACCCCTCCCCCTATATATATATATACCGTACATGACCCCTCCCCATATATCTATACACCGTGCATGACCCCTCCCCATATATATATATATATACACTGTACATGACCCCGCCCCATATATATACACCGTACATGACCCCTCCCCATATATATATATATATACACCGTACATGACCCCTCCCCGTATATATATATATATACACCGTACATGACCCCTCCCCATATATATATATATATACACCGTACATGACCCCTCCCCATATATCTATACACCGTGCATGACCCCTCCCCATATATATATATATATATACACCGTACATGACCCCGCCCCGTATATATATATATATATACACTGTACATGACCCCGCCCCATATATATACACCGTACATGACCCCTCCCCATATATATATACACCGTGCATGACCCCTCCCCATATATATATTTACACCGTACATGACCCCTCCCCATATATATACACCGTACATGACCCCTCCCCATATATATATACACCGTACATGACCCCTCCCCATATATATATACACCGTACATGACCCCGCCCCATATATATATGCACCGTACATGACCCCTCCCCATATATGTATACACCGTACATGACCCCTCCCCATATATATATACACCGTACATGACCCCTCCCCATATATATATACACCGTGCATGACCCCTCCCCATATATATACACCGTACATGACCCCGCCCCATATATATACACCGTACATGACCCCTCCCCATATATATACACCGTACATGACCCCGCCCCATATATATATATACACCGTGCATGACCCCGCCCCATATATATATATACACCGTACATGACCCCTCCTCATATATATACACCGTACATGACCCCTCCCCATATATATATACACCGTACATGACCCCTCCCCATATATATATATACACCGTACATGACCCCTCCCCATATATATATATACACCGTACATGACCCCTCCCCATATATATATACACCGTACATGACCCCTCCCCATATATATATACACCGTTCATGACCACCCCCCTTTTTTATATATATACACCGTACATGACCCCTCCCCATATATATACACCGTACATGACCCCTCCCCATATATATATACACCGTACATGACCCCTCCCCATATATATACACAGTACATGACCCCTCCCCATATATATATACACCGTACATGACCCCTCACCATATATATATACACCGTGCATGACCCCTCCCCATATATATATACACCGTACATGACCCCTCCCCATATATATATATACACCCTACATGACCCCTCCCCATATATATATATACACCGTGCATGACCCCTCCCCATATATGTATACACCGTACATGACCCCTCCCCATATATATATACACCGTACATGACCCCTCCCCATATATATATACACCGTGCATGACCCCTCCCCATATATATACACCGTACATGACCCCGCCCCATATATATACACCGTACATGACCCCTCCCCATATATATACACCGTACATGACCCCGCCCTATATATATATACACCGTGCATGACCCCGCCCCATATATATATACACCGTACATGACCCCTCCCCATATATATATATATACACCGTGCATGACCCCTCCCCATATATATATATACACCGTACATGACCCCTCCCCATATATATATATACACCGTACATGACCCCTCCCCATATATATATACACCGTACATGACCCCTCCCCATATATATATATACACCGTACATGACCCCTCCCCATATATATATACACCGTACATGACCCCTCCCCATATATATATACACCGTTCATGACCACCCCCCTTTTTTATATATATACACCGTACATGACCCCTCCCCATATATATACACCGTACATGACCCCTCCCCATATATATATACACCGTACATGACCCCTCCCCATATATATACACAGTACATGACCCCTCCCCATATATATATACACCGTACATGACCCCTCACCATATATATATACACCGTGCATGACCCCTCCCCATATATATATACACCGTACATGACCCCTCCCCATATATATATATACACCCTACATGACCCCTCCCCATATATATATATACACCGTGCATGACCCCTCCCCATATATATATATACACCGTGCATGACCCCTCCCCATATATATACACCGTACATGACCCCTCCTCATATATATATATACACCGTACATGACCACTCCCCATATATATATATACACCGTACATGACCCCTCCCCATATATATATATATACACTGTACATGACCCCTCCCCATATATCTATACACCGTGCATGACCCCTCCCCATATATATATATATATATACACCGTACATGACCCCGCCCCGTATATATATATATATATACACTGTACATGACCCCGCCCCATATATATACACCGTACATGACCCCTCCCCATATATATATACACCGTGCATGACCCCTCCCCATATATATATTTACACCGTACATGACCCCTCCCCATATATATACACCGTACATGACCCCTCCCCATATATATATACACCGTACATGACCCCTCCCCATATATATATACACCGTACATGACCCCGCCCCATATATATATGCACCGTACATGACCCCTCCCCATATATGTATACACCGTACATGACCCCTCCCCATATATATATACACCGTACATGACCCCTCCCCATATATATATACACCGTGCATGACCCCTCCCCATATATATACACCGTACATGACCCCGCCCCATATATATACACCGTACATGACCCCTCCCCATATATATACACCGTACATGACCCCGCCCCATATATATATATACACCGTGCATGACCCCGCCCCATATATATATATACACCGTACATGACCCCTCCTCATATATATACACCGTACATGACCCCTCCCCATATATATATACACCGTACATGACCCCTCCCCATATATATATATACACCGTACATGACCCCTCCCCATATATATATATACACCGTACATGACCCCTCCCCATATATATATACACCGTACATGACCCCTCCCCATATATATATACACCGTTCATGACCACCCCCCTTTTTTATATATATACACCGTACATGACCCCTCCCCATATATATACACCGTACATGACCCCTCCCCATATATATATACACCGTACATGACCCCTCCCCATATATATACACAGTACATGACCCCTCCCCATATATATATACACCGTACATGACCCCTCACCATATATATATACACCGTGCATGACCCCTCCCCATATATATATACACCGTACATGACCCCTCCCCATATATATATATACACCCTACATGACCCCTCCCCATATATATATATACACCGTGCATGACCCCTCCCCATATATGTATACACCGTACATGACCCCTCCCCATATATATATACACCGTACATGACCCCTCCCCATATATATATACACCGTGCATGACCCCTCCCCATATATATACACCGTACATGACCCCGCCCCATATATATACACCGTACATGACCCCTCCCCATATATATACACCGTACATGACCCCGCCCTATATATATATACACCGTGCATGACCCCGCCCCATATATATATATACACCGTACATGACCCCTCCTCATATATATACACCGTACATGACCCCTCCCCATATATATATATACACCGTACATGACCCCTCCCCATATATATATATACACCGTACATGACCCCTCCCCATATATATATATACACCGTACATGACCCCTCCCCATATATATATACACCGTACATGACCCCTCCCCATATATATATACACCGTTCATGACCACCCCCCTTTTTTATATATATACACCGTACATGACCCCTCCCCATATATATACACCGTACATGACCCCTCCCCATATATATATACACCGTACATGACCCCTCCCCATATATATACACAGTACATGACCCCTCCCCATATATATATACACCGTACATGACCCCTCACCATATATATATACACCGTGCATGACCCCTCCCCATATATATATACACCGTACATGACCCCTCCCCATATATATATATACACCCTACATGACCCCTCCCCATATATATATATACACCGTGCATGACCCCTCCCCATATATATATATATACACCGTGCATGACCCCTCCCCATATATATACACCGTACATGACCCCTCCTCATATATATATATACACCGTACATGACCACTCCCCATATATATATATACACCGTACATGACCCCTCCCCATATATATATACACCGTACATGACCCCTCCCCATATATATATATATACACCGTACATGACCCCTCCCCATATATATATATACCGTGCATGACCCCTCCCCATATATATACACCGTACATGACCCCTCCCCATATATATATATATATATATATATATATACCGTGCATGACCCCTCCCCATATATATACACCGTACATGACCCCTCCCCATATATATATACACCGTACATGACCCCGCCCCATATATATATATACACCGTACATGACCCCTCCCCATATATATATATATACACCATACATGACCCCTCCCCATATATATATATATACACCGTACATGACCCCTCCCCATATATATACACCGTACATGACCCCTCCCCATATATATATATACACCGTACATGACCCCTCCCCATATATATATATATACACCATACATGACCCCTCCCCATATATATCTATACACAGTGCATGACCCCTCCCCATATATATACACTGTACATGACCCCTCCTCACATATATACACTGTACATGACCCCTCCCCATATATATATACACCGTACATGACCCCTCCTCACATATATACACTGTACATGACCCCTCCCCATATATATCTATACACCGTGCATGACCCCTCCTCACATATATACACCGTACATGACCCCTCCCCATATATATATATACCGTGCATGACCCCTCCCCATATATATACACCGTACATGACCCCTCCCCATATATATATATATATACACCGTACATGACCCCTCCCCATATATATACACCGTACATGACCCCTCCCCATATATATATATATATATATATATATATACACCGTACATGACCCCTCCCCATATATATACACCGTACATGACCCCGCCCCATATATATATACACCGAGCATGACCCCGCCCCATATATATATATACACCGTACATGACCCCTCCCCATATATATATACACCGTACATGACCCCTCCCCATATATATATATACACCGTACATGACCCCTCCCCATATATATATATATACACCATACATGACCCCTCCCCATATATATCTATACACAGTGCATGACCCCTCCCCATATATATATACACCGTACATGACCCCTCCTCACATATATACACTGTACATGACCCCTCCCCATATATATATACACCGTACATGACCCCTCCTCACATATATACACTGTACATGACCCCTCCCCATATATATCTATACACAGTGCATGACCCCGCCCCATATATATATACACCCTACATGACCCCTCCCCATATATATATATATATACACCCTACATGACCCCTCCCCATATATATATATATATACACTGTGCATGACCCCGCCACATATATATATACACCGTACATGACCCCTCCCCATATATCTATACACCGTGCATGACCCCGCCCCATATATATATACACTGTACATGACCCCTCCCCATATATATATACACCGTACATGACCCCTCCCCATATATATATATATACACCGTACATGACCCCTCCCCATATATATATACACCGTACATGACCCCTCCCCATATATCTATACACCGTACATGACCCCGCCCTATATATATATACACCGTACATGACCCCGCCCCATATATATACACCGTGCATGACCCCGCCCCATATATATATACACCGTGCATGACCCCGCCCCATATATATATATACACCGTACATGACCCCTCCCCATATATATATACACCGTGCATGACCCCGCCCCATATATATATTTACACCGTACATGACCCCTCCCCATATATATATACACCGTACATGACCCCTCCCCATATATATATACACCGTACATGACCCCTCCCCATATATATATACACCGTACATGACCCCTCCCCATATATATATACACCGTGCATGACCCCTCCCCATATATATTTACACCGTGCATGACCCCTCCCCATATATACACACCGTACATGACCCCTCCCCATATATATATATATATACACCGTACATGACCCCTCCCCATATATATATATATACCGTGCATGACCCCTCCCCATATATATATATACACCGTACATGACCCCTCCCCATATATATACACCGTACTTGACCCCTTCCCATATATATATACACCGTACATGACCCCTCCCCATATATATATATACACCGTGCATGACCCCTCCCCATATATATATATACACCGTACATGACCCCTCCCCATATATATATATACACCGTACATGACCCCTCCCCATATATATATACACCGTACATGACCCCTCCCCATATATATACACCGTGCATGACCCCTCCCCATATATATATATACACCGTACATGACCCCTCCCCATATATATATACACCGTACATGACCCCTCCCCATATATATATATACACCGTACATGACCCCTCCCCATATATATATACACCGTACATGACCCCGCCCCATATATATATACACCGTACATGACCCCTCCCCATATATATATATACACCGTGCATGACCCCGCCCCATATATATATACACCGTACATGACCCCTCCCCATATATATATACACAGTACATGACCCCTCCCCATATATATATATATACACCGTACATGACCCCTCCCCATATATATATACACCGTACATGACCCCTCCCCATATATATATATACACCGTACATGACCCCTCCCCATATATATATATACACCGTACATGACCCCTCCCCATATATATATATACACCGTACATGACCCCTCCCCATATATATATATATACACCATATATATATATATACACCGTACATGACCCCTCCCCATATATATATACACCGTACATGACCCCTCCCCATATATATATATACACCCTACATGACCCCTCCCCATATATATATATACACCGTGCATGACCCCTCCCCATATATATACACCGTACATGACCCCTCCCCATATATATATACACCGTGCATGACCCCTCCCCATATATATATACACCGTAAAGGTATATAACCTCTCTCTGTATAGTACAGACCTCTCTTCTCTCTGTATACAGTATATAACCTCTCTCTGTATAGTACAGACCTCTCTTCTCTCTGTATACAGTATATAACCTCTCTCTGTATAGTACAGACCTCTCTTCTCTCTGTATACAGTATATACCTCTCTCTGTATAGTACAGACCTCTCTTCTCTCTGTATACAGTATATAACCTCTCTCTGTATAGTACAGACCTCTCTTCTCTCTGTATACAGTATATAACCTCTCTCTGTATAGTACAGACCTCTCTTCTCTCTGTATACAGTATATAACCTCTCTCTGTATAGTACAGACCTCTCTTCTCTCTGTATACAGTATATAACCTCTCTCTGTATAGTACAGACCTCTCTTCTCTCTGTATACAGTATATAACCTCTCTCTGTATAGTACAGACCTCTCTTCTCTCTGTATACAGTATATACCTCTCTCTGTATAGTACAGACCTCTCTTCTCTCTGTATACAGTATATAACCTCTCTCTGTATAGTACAGACCTCTCTTCTCTCTGTATACAGTATATAACCTCTCTCTGTATAGTACAGACCTCTCTTCTCTCTGTATACAGTATATAACCTCTCTCTGTATAGTACAGACCTCTCTTCTCTCTGTATACAGTATATACCTCTCTCTGTATAGTACAGACCTCTCTTCTCTCTGTATACAGTATATACCTCTCTCTGTATAGTACAGACCTCTCTTCTCTCTGTATACAGTATATAACCTCTCTCTGTATAGTACAGACCTCTCTCTCTCTGTATACAGTATATAACCTCTCTCTGTATAGTACAGACCTCTCTTCTCTCTGTATACAGTATATACCTCTCTCTGTATAGTACAGACCTCTCTCTCTCTGTATACAGTATATAACCTCTCTCTGTATAGTACAGACCTCTCTTCTCTCTGTATACAGTATATAACCTCTCTCTGTATAGTACAGACCTCTCTCCTCTCTCTGTATACAGTATATACCTCTCTCTGTATAGTACAGACCTCTCCTCTCTCTGTATACAGTATATAACCTCTCTCTGTATAGTACAGACCTCTCTCTCCTCTCTGTATACAGTATATAACCTCTCTCTGTATAGTACAGACCTCTCTTCTCTCTGTATACAGTATATAACCTCTCTCTGTATAGTACAGACCTCTCTTCTCTCTGTATACAGTATATAACCTCTCTCTGTATAGTACAGACCTCTCTTCTCTCTGTATAGTACAGACCTCTCTTCTCTCTGTATACAGTATATAACCTCTCTCTGTATAGTACAGACCTCTCTCCTCTCTCTGTATACAGTATATAACCTCTCTCTGTATAGTACAGACCTCTCTCCTCTCTCTGTATACAGTATATAACCTCTCTCTGTATAGTACAGACCTCTCTTCTCTCTGTATACAGTATATACCTCTCTCTGTATAGTACAGACCTCTCTTCTCTCTGTATACAGTATATAACCTCTCTCTGTATAGTACAGACCTCTCTTCTCTCTGTATACAGTATATAACCTCTCTCTGTATAGTACAGACCTCTCTCCTCTCTGTATACAGTATATAACCTCTCTCTGTATAGTACAGACCTCTCTTCTCTCTGTATACAGTATATAACCTCTCTCTGTATAGTACAGACCTCTCTCCTCTCTGTATACAGTATATACCTCTCTCTGTATAGTACAGACCTCTCTTCTCTCTGTATACAGTATATAACCTCTCTCTGTATAGTACAGACCTCTCTCCTCTCTCTGTATACAGTATATAACCTCTCTCTGTATAGTACAGACCTCTCTCTCTCTGTATACAGTATATACCTCTCTCTGTATAGTACAGACCTCTCTTCTCTCTGTATACAGTATATACCTCTCTCTGTATAGTACAGACCTCTCTTCTCTCTGTATACAGTATATACCTCTCTCTGTATAGTACAGACCTCTCTTCTCTCTGTATACAGTATATAACCTCTCTGTATAGTACAGACCTCTCTTCTCTCTGTATACAGTATATACCTCTCTCTGTATAGTACAGACCTCTCTCCTCTCTGTATACAGTATATAACCTCTCTCTGTATAGTACAGACCTCTCTTCTCTCTGTATACAGTATATAACCTCTCTCTGTATAGTACAGACCTCTCTCTCTCTGTATACAGTATATAACCTCTCTCTGTATAGTACAGACCTCTCTTCTCTCTGTATACAGTATATAACCTCTCTCTGTATAGTACAGACCTCTCTCCTCTCTGTATACAGTATATACCTCTCTCTGTATAGTACAGACCTCTCTTCTCTCTGTATACAGTATATACCTCTCTCTGTATAGTACAGACCTCTCCTCTCTCTGTATACAGTATATACCTCTCTCTGTATAGTACAGACCTCTCTTCTCTCTGTATACAGTATATACCTCTCTCTGTATAGTACAGACCTCTCTTCTCTCTGTATACAGTATATACCTCTCTCTGTATACAGTATATACCTCTCTCTGTATAGTACAGACCTCTCTTCTCTCTGTATACAGTATATACCTCTCTCTGTATAGTACAGACCTCTCTTCTCTCTGTATACAGTATATACCTCTCTCTGTATAGTACAGACCTCTCTCCTCTCTGTATACAGTATATACCTCTCTCTGTATAGTACAGACCTCTCTTCTCTCTGTATACAGTATATACCTCTCTCTGTATAGTACAGACCTCTCTTCTCTCTGTATACAGTATATACCTCTCTCTGTATAGTACAGACCTCTCTCTTCTCTGTATACAGTATATACCTCTCTCTGTATAGTACAGACCTCTCTTCTCTCTGTATACAGTATATACCTCTCTCTGTATAGTACAGACCTCTCTTCTCTCTGTATACAGTATATACCTCTCTCTGTATAGTACAGACCTCTCTTCTCTCTGTATACAGTATATACCTCTCTCTGTATAGTACAGACCTCTCTTCTCTCTGTATACAGTATATACCTCTCTCTGTATAGTACAGACCTCTCTTCTCTCTGTATACAGTATATACCTCTCTCTGTATAGTACAGACCTCTCTTCTCTCTGTATACAGTATATACCTCTCTCTGTATAGTACAGACCTCTCTTCTCTCTGTATACAGTATATACCTCTCTCTGTATAGTACAGACCTCTCTTCTCTCTGTATATAGTATATACCTCTCTCTGTATAGTACAGACCTCTCTTCTCTCTGTATACAGTATATACCTCTCTCTGTATAGTACAGACCTCTCTTCTCTCTGTATACAGTATATACCTCTCTCTGTATAGTACAGACCTCTCTTCTCTCTGTATACAGTATATACCTCTCTCTGTATAGTACAGACCTCTCTTCTCTCTGTATACAGTATATACCTCTCTCTGTATAGTACAGACCTCTCTCCTCTCTGTATACAGTATATAACCTCTCTCTGTATAGTACAGACCTCTCTTCTCTCTGTATATAGTATATACCTCTCTCTGTATAGTACAGACCTCTCTTCTCTCTGTATATAGTATATAACCTCTCTCTGTATAGTACAGACCTCTCTCCTCTCTGTATATAGTATATAACCTCTCTGTATAGTACAGACCTCTCTTCTCTCTGTATACAGTATATACCTCTCTCTGTATAGTACAGACCTCTCTTCTCTCTGTATACAGTATATAACCTCTCTCTGTATAGTACAGACCTCTCTCCTCTCTGTATATAGTATATAACCTCTCTCTGTATAGTACAGTCCTCTCTTCTCTCTGTATATAGTATATAACCTCTCTCTGTATAGTACAGACCTCTCTTCTCTCTGTATACGGTATATACCTCTCTCTGTATAGTACAGACCTCTCTCCTCTCTGTATACGGTATATACCTCTCTCTGTATAGTACAGACCTCTCTTCTCTCTGTATAGTACAGACCTCTCTTCTCTCTGTATACAGTATATAACCTCTCTCTGTATAGTACAGACCTCTCTTCTCTCTGTATACAGTATATACCTCTCTCTGTATAGTACAGACCTCTCTTCTCTCTGTATACAGTATATACCTCTCTCTGTATAGTACAGACCTCTCTTCTCTCTGTATACAGTATATACCTCTCTCTGTATAGTACAGACCTCTCTTCTCTCTGTATACAGTATATACCTCTCTCTGTATAGTACAGACCTCTCTTCTCTCTGTATACAGTATATAACCTCTCTCTGTATAGTACAGACCTCTCTTCTCTCTGTATACAGTATATACCTCTCTCTGTATAGTACAGACCTCTCTTCTCTCTGTATACAGTATATACCTCTCTCTGTATAGTACAGACCTCTCTTCTCTCTGTATACAGTATATAACCTCTCTCTGTATAGTACAGACCTCTCTTCTCTCTGTATACAGTATATACCTCTCTCTGTATAGTACAGACCTCTCTCTCTCTGTATACAGTATATACCTCTCTCTGTATAGTACAGACCTCTCTTCTCTCTGTATACAGTATATAACCTCTCTCTGTATAGTACAGACCTCTCTTCTCTCTGTATACAGTATATACCTCTCTCTGTATAGTACAGACCTCTCTCTCTCTGTATACAGTATATACCTCTCTCTGTATAGTACAGACCTCTCTTCTCTCTGTATACAGTATATACCTCTCTCTGTATAGTACAGACCTCTCTTCTCTCTGTATACAGTATATACCTCTCTCTGTATAGTACAGACCTCTCTTCTCTCTGTATACAGTATATACCTCTCTCTGTATAGTACAGACCTCTCTTCTCTCTGTATACAGTATATACCTCTCTCTGTATAGTACAGACCTCTCTTCTCTCTGTATACAGTATATACCTCTCTCTGTATAGTACAGACCTCTCTTCTCTCTGTATACAGTATATACCTCTCTCTGTATAGTACAGACCTCTCTTCTCTCTGTATACAGTATATAACCTCTCTCTGTATAGTACAGACCTCTCTTCTCTCTGTATACAGTATATACCTCTCTCTGTATAGTACAGACCTCTCTTCTCTCTGTATACAGTATATAACCTCTCTCTGTATAGTACAGACCTCTCTTCTCTCTGTATACAGTATATACCTCTCTCTGTATAGTACAGACCTCTCTTCTCTCTGTATACAGTATATAACCTCTCTCTGTATAGTACAGACCTCTCTTCTCTCTGTATATAGTATATACCTCTCTCTGTATAGTACAGACCTCTCTTCTCTCTGTATACAGTATATACCTCTCTCTGTATAGTACAGACCTCTCTTCTCTCTGTATACAGTATATAACCTCTCTCTGTATAGTACAGACCTCTCTCTTCTCTGTATACAGTATATACCCCTCTCTGTATAGTACAGACCTCTCTTCTCTCTGTATACAGTATATAACCTCTCTCTGTATAGTACAGACCTCTCCTCTCTCTGTATACAGTATATAACCTCTCTCTGTATAGTACAGACCTCTCTCTCTCTGTATACAGTATATAACCTCTCTCTGTATAGTACAGACCTCTCTTCTCTCTGTATACAGTATATACCTCTCTCTGTATAGTACAGACCTCTCTCCTCTCTGTATACAGTATATACCTCTCTCTGTATAGTACAGACCTCTCCTCTCTGTATATAGTATATAACCTCTCTCTGTATAGTACAGACCTCTCTTCTCTCTGTATACAGTATATACCTCTCTCTGTATAGTACAGACCTCTCCTCTCTCTGTATACAGTATATAACCTCTCTCTGTATAGTACAGACCTCTCTTCTCTCTGTATACAGTATATACCTCTCTCTGTATAGTACAGACCTCTCTTCTCTCTGTATACAGTATATAACCTCTCTCTGTATAGTACAGACCTCTCTTCTCTCTGTATACAGTATATAACCTCTCTCTGTATAGTACAGACCTCTCTTCTCTCTGTATACAGTATATACCTCTCTCTGTATAGTACAGACCTCTCTTCTCTCTGTATACAGTATATAACCTCTCTCTGTATAGTACAGACCTCTCTCCTCTCTGTATACAGTATATACCTCTCTCTGTATAGTACAGACCTCTCTTCTCTCTGTATATAGTATATACCTCTCTCTGTATAGTACAGACCTCTCTCCTCTCTGTATACAGTATATACCTCTCTCTGTATAGTACAGACCTCTCTTCTCTCTGTATACAGTATATACCTCTCTGTATAGTACAGACCTCTCTCCTCTCTGTATATAGTATATAACCTCTCTGTATAGTACAGACCTCTCTTCTCTCTGTATACAGTATATAACCTCTCTCTGTATAGTACAGACCTCTCTCCTCTCTGTATATAGTATATAACCTCTCTGTATAGTACAGACCTCTCTTCTCTCTGTATACAGTATATAACCTCTCTCTGTATAGTACAGACCTCTCTTCTCTCTGTATACAGTATATACCTCTCTCTGTATAGTACAGACCTCTCTCCTCTCTGTATACAGTATATAACCTCTCTCTGTATAGTACAGACCTCTCTCCTCTCTGTATATAGTATATACCTCTCTCTGTATAGTACAGACCTCTCTCCTCTCTGTATACAGTATATACCTCTCTCTGTATAGTACAGACCTCTCTCCTCTCTGTATACAGTATATAACCTCTCTGTATAGTACAGACCTCTCTTCTCTCTGTATATAGTATATACCTCTCTCTGTATAGTACAGACCTCTCTCCTCTCTGTATATAGTATATAACCTCTCTCTGTATAGTACAGACCTCTCTTCTCTCTGTATATAGTATATAACCTCTCTCTGTATAGTACAGACCTCTCTTCTCTCTGTATATAGTATATACCTCTCTCTGTATAGTACAGACCTCTCTTCTCTCTGTATACAGTATATAACCTCTCTCTGTATAGTACAGACCTCTCTTCTCTCTGTATATAGTATATACCTCTCTCTGTATAGTACAGACCTCTCTCCTCTCTCTGTATATAGTATATAACCTCTCTCTGTATAGTACAGACCTCTCTTCTCTCTGTATATAGTATATACCTCTCTCTGTATAGTACAGACCTCTCTTCTCTCTGTATACAGTATATAACCTCTCTCTGTATAGTACAGACCTCTCTTCTCTCTGTATACAGTATATACCTCTCTCTGTATAGTACAGACCTCTCTTCTCTCTGTATACAGTATATAACCTCTCTCTGTATAGTACAGACCTCTCTCCTCTCTCTGTATATAGTATATACCTCTCTCTGTATAGTACAGACCTCTCTTCTCTCTGTATATAGTATATACCTCTCTCTGTATAGTACAGACCTCTCTTCTCTCTGTATACAGTATATACCTCTCTCTGTATAGTACAGACCTCTCTTCTCTCTGTATACAGTATATACCTCTCTCTGTATAGTACAGACCTCTCTTCTCTCTGTATACAGTATATAACCTCTCTCTGTATAGTACAGACCTCTCTTCTCTCTGTATACAGTATATACCTCTCTCTGTATAGTACAGACCTCTCTTCTCTCTGTATACAGTATATAACCTCTCTCTGTATAGTACAGACCTCTCTTCTCTCTGTATACAGTATATAACCTCTCTCTGTATAGTACAGACCTCTCTCTCTCTGTATACAGTATATAACCTCTCTCTGTATAGTACAGACCTCTCTTCTCTCTGTATATAGTATATACCTCTCTCTGTATAGTACAGACCTCTCTTCTCTCTGTATACAGTATATAACCTCTCTCTGTATAGTACAGACCTCTCTTCTCTCTGTATACAGTATATAACCTCTCTCTGTATAGTACAGACCTCTCTTCTCTCTGTATATAGTATATACCTCTCTCTGTATAGTACAGACCTCTCTTCTCTCTGTATACTGTATATAACCTCTCTCTGTATAGTACAGACCTCTCTTCTCTCTGTATACAGTATATACCTCTCTCTGTATAGTACAGACCTCTCTTCTCTCTGTATACAGTATATACCTCTCTGTATAGTACAGACCTCTCCTCTCTCTGTATACAGTATATACCCCTTTCTCTGTATAGTACAGACCTCTCTTCTCTCTGTATATAGTATATAACCTCTCTCTGTATAGTACAGACCTCTCTTCTCTCTGTATATAGTATATACCTCTCTGTATAGTACAGACCTCTCTTCTCTCTGTATACAGTATATAACCTCTCTCTGTATAGTACAGACCTCTCTTCTCTCTGTATATAGTATATACATCTCTCTGTATAGTACAGACCTCTCTTCTCTCTGTATATAGTATATAACCTCTCTCTGTATAGTACAGACCTCTCTCCTCTCTGTATATAGTATATAACCTCTCTCTGTATAGTACAGACCTCTCTTCTCTCTGTATACAGTATATAACCTCTCTCTGTATAGTACAGACCTCTCTCTCCTCTCTGTATACAGTATATAACCTCTCTCTGTATAGTACAGACCTCTCTTCTCTCTGTATACAGTATATAACCTCTCTCTGTATAGTACAGACCTCTCTTCTCTCTGTATACTGTATATAACCTCTCTCTGTATAGTACAGTCCTCTCTTCTCTCTGTATATAGTATATAACCTCTCTGTATAGTACAGACCTCTCCTCTCTCTGTATACAGTATATACCCCTCTCTCTGTATAGTACAGACCTCTCTTCTCTCTGTATACAGTATATACCTCTCTCTGTATAGTACAGACCTCTCTTCTCTCTGTATACAGTATATAACCTCTCTCTGTATAGTACAGACCTCTCTTCTCTCTGTATATAGTATATAACCTCTCTGTATAGTACAGACCTCTCCTCTCTCTGTATACAGTATATACCCCTCTCTCTGTATAGTACAGACCTCTCTTCTCTCTGTATATAGTATATACCTCTCTCTGTATAGTACAGACCTCTCTCCTCTCTGTATACAGTATATAACCTCTCTCTGTATAGTACAGACCTCTCTTCTCTCTGTATACAGTATATAACCTCTCTCTGTATAGTACAGTCCTCTCTTCTCTCTGTATATAGTATATACCTCTCTCTGTATAGTACAGACCTCTCTTCTCTCTGTATATAGTATATAACCTCTCTCTGTATAGTACAGACCTCTCTCCTCTCTGTATACAGTATATAACCTCTCTCTGTATAGTACAGACCTCTCTCCTCTCTGTATACAGTATATAACCTCTCTCTGTATAGTACAGACCTCTCTCCTCTCTGTATACAGTATATAACCTCTCTCTGTATAGTACAGACCTCTCTCCTCTCTGTATACAGTATATAACCTCTCTCTGTATAGTACAGACCTCTCTTCTCTCTGTATACAGTATATAACCTCTCTCTGTATAGTACAGACCTCTCTTCTCTCTGTATATAGTATATACCTCTCTCTGTATAGTACAGACCTCTCTTCTCTCTGTATACAGTATATAACCTCTCTCTGTATAGTACAGACCTCTCTTCTCTCTGTATACAGTATATACCTCTCTCTGTATAGTACAGTCCTCTCTTCTCTCTGTATACAGTATATACCTCTCTCTGTATAGTACAGACCTCTCCTCTCTCTGTATATAGTATATAACCTCTCTCTGTATAGTACAGACCTCTCCTCTCTCTGTATACAGTATATACCTCTCTCTGTATAGTACAGACCTCTCTTCTCTGTATACAGTATATACCTCTCTCTGTATAGTACAGACCTCTCTCCTCTCTGTATACAGTATATAACCTCTCTCTGTATAGTACAGACCTCTCTTCTCTATGTATACAGTATATACCTCTCTCTGTATAGTACAGACCTCTCTCCTCTCTGTATACAGTATATACCTCTCTCTGTATAGTACAGACCTCTCTTCTCTCTGTATACAGTATATACCTCTCTCTGTATAGTACAGACCTCTCCTCTCTCTGTATATAGTATATAACCTCTCTCTGTATAGTACAGACCTCTCTTCTCTCTGTATATAGTATATAACCTCTCTCTGTATAGTACAGACCTCTCTTCTCTCTGTATACAGTATATACCTCTCTCTGTATAGTACAGACCTCTCTTCTCTCTGTATACAGTATATACCTCTCTCTGTATAGTACAGACCTCTCTTCTCTCTGTATACAGTATATACCTCTCTGTATAGTACAGACCTCTCTTCTCTCTGTATACAGTATATAACCTCTCTCTGTATAGTACAGACCTCTCTTCTCTCTGTATACAGTATATACCTCTCTCTGTATAGTACAGACCTCTCTCCTCTCTGTATACAGTATATAACCTCTCTCTGTATAGTACAGACCTCTCTCCTCTCTGTATACAGTATATAACCTCTCTGTATAGTACAGACCTCTCTTCCCTCTGTATACAGTATATAACCTCTCTCTGTATAGTACAGACCTCTCTTCTCTCTGTATACAGTATATAACCTCTCTCTGTATAGTACAGACCTCTCTTCTCTCTGTATACGGTATATACCTCTCTGTATAGTACAGACCTCTCTTCTCTCTGTATATAGTATATAACCTCTCTGTATAGTACAGACCTCTCTTCTCTCTGTATATAGTATATAACCTCTCTGTATAGTACAGACCTCTCTTCTCTCTGTATACAGTATATACCTCTCTCTGTATAGTACAGACCTCTCTTCTCTCTGTATATAGTATATACCTCTCTCTGTATAGTACAGACCTCTCCTCTCTCTGTATATAGTATATAACCTCTCTCTGTATAGTACAGACCTCTCTTCTCTCTGTATACAGTATATACCTCTCTCTGTATAGTACAGACCTCTCTCCTCTCTGTATACAGTATATAACCTCTCTCTGTATAGTACAGACCTCTCTTCTCTCTGTATACAGTATATACCTCTCTCTGTATAGTACAGACCTCTCTTCTCTCTGTATACAGTATATAACCTCTCTGTATAGTACAGACCTCTCTTCTCTCTGTATATAGTATATAACCTCTCTCTGTATAGTACAGACCTCTCTTCTCTCTGTATACAGTATATAACCTCTCTCTGTATAGTACAGACCTCTCTTCTCTCTGTATACAGTATATAACCTCTCTCTGTATAGTACAGACCTCTCTTCTCTCTGTATACAGTATATACCTCTCTCTGTATAGTACAGACCTCTCTTCTCTCTGTATACAGTATATACCTCTCTGTATAGTACAGACCTCTCTTCTCTCTGTATACAGTATATAACCTCTCTGTATAGTACAGACCTCTCCTCTCTCTGTATACAGTATATACCTCTCTCTGTATAGTACAGACCTCTCTTCTCTCTGTATACAGTATATAACCTCTCTCTGTATAGTACAGACCTCTCTCTTCTCTGTATACAGTATATACCTCTCTCTGTATAGTACAGACCTCTCTTCTCTCTGTATACAGTATATACCTCTCTCTGTATAGTACAGACCTCTCTTCTCTCTGTATACAGTATATACCTCTCTCTGTATAGTACAGACCTCTCTTCTCTCTGTATACAGTATATACCTCTCTCTGTATAGTACAGACCTCTCTCCTCTCTGTATACAGTATATACCTCTCTCTGTATAGTACAGACCTCTCTTCTCTCTGTATACAGTATATAACCTCTCTCTGTATAGTACAGACCTCTCCTCTCTCTGTATACAGTATATACCTCTCTCTGTATAGTACAGACCTCTCTTCTCTCTGTATACAGTATATAACCTCTCTCTGTATAGTACAGACCTCTCTCCTCTCTGTATACAGTATATAACCTCTCTGTATAGTACAGACCTCTCCTCTCTCTGTATACAGTATATAACCTCTCTCTGTATAGTACAGACCTCTCCTCTCTCTGTATACAGTATATAACCTCTCTCTGTATAGTACAGACCTCTCCTCTCTCTGTATACAGTATATACCTCTCTCTGTATAGTACAGACCTCTCCTCTCTCTGTATACAGTATATACCTCTCTCTGTATAGTACAGACCTCTCTTCTCTCTGTATACAGTATATACCTCTCTCTGTATAGTACAGACCTCTCTTCTCTCTGTATACAGTATATACCTCTCTCTGTATAGTACAGACCTCTCTTCTCTCTGTATACAGTATATACCTCTCTCTGTATAGTACAGACCTCTCTTCTCTCTGTATACAGTATATAACCTCTCTCTGTATAGTACAGACCTCTCTCTCTCTGTATACAGTATATACCTCTCTCTGTATAGTACAGACCTCTCTTCTCTCTGTATACAGTATATACCTCTCTCTGTATAGTACAGACCTCTCTTCTCTCTGTATACAGTATATACCTCTCTCTGTATAGTACAGACCTCTCCTCTCTCTGTATATAGTATATACCTCTCTCTGTATAGTACAGACCTCTCTTCCCTCTCAGCCGCTGACGTGGCCCCTCTTGCTCTTTCAGGACGACTCTCTGGTGGTCTGGAAGGAGGTGGGTTTGGCCCGGTTGTCGGAGAAGGAGCGCCGAGATGCCCTGAATGAGATTGTCATCCTGTCGCTCCTGCAGCATGATAACATTATTGCATATTACAACCACTTTCTGGACAGTAACACGCTGCTGATCGAGCTGGAGTACTGTAACGGTGAGCCGGGCTCTCTGCTGCCCTGTGTCCTCTCAGGGGCCACACTGGCACTGACCTCATCTTATATCTCCGCAGGGGGGAACCTGTTTGACAAGATTGTCCGGCAAAAGGAGCAGCTCTTCCTGGAGGAGGTGAGTGGCTCTGCGGGGGTGGGGATTAATGACTCTGCTGTATGTCTTGTCATGGTTCCACCTCTTTCCACAGATGGTTGTCTGGTATCTGTTCCAAATTGTCTCTGCAGTCAGCTGCATCCACCGAGCTGGGATCCTGCATCGGTGAGTACTGACCCCAACAGTTGGCCACAAGAGATAATACAGGGGGGTGGGAGCGGAGCCACAAGAGATAATACAGGAGGGTGGGAGCGGAGCCACAAGAGATAATACAGGGTGGTGGGAGCGGAGCCACAGGAGATAATACAGGGGGGTGGGAGCGGAGCCACAAGAGATAATACAGGGGGGTGGGAGCGGAGCCACAAGAGATAATACAGGGGGGTGGAAGCGGAGCCACAAGAGATAATACAGGAGGGTGGGACCGGAGCCACAAGAGATAATACAGGGGGGTGGGAGCGGAGCCACAAGAGATAATACAGGGGGGTGGGAGCGGAGCCACAAGAGATAATACAGGGGGGTGGGAGCGGAGCCACAAGAGATAATACAGGGGGGTGGGAGCGGAGCCACAAGAGATAATACAGGGGGGTGGGAGCGGAGCCACAAGAGATAATACAGGGGGGTGGGAGCGGAGCCACAAGAGATAATACAGGGGGGTGGGAGCGGAGCCACAAGAGATAATACAGGGGGGTGGGAGCGGAGCCACAAGAGAGAATACAGGAGGGTGGGAGCGGAGCCACAAGAGATAATACAGGGGGGTGGGAGCAGAGCCACAAGAAATAATACAGGGGGGTGGGAGCGGAGCCACAAGAGATAATACAGGGGGGTGGGAGCGGAGTCACAAGAGATAATACAGGGGGGTGGGAGCGGAGCCACAAGAGATAATACAGGGGGGTGGGAGCGGAGCCACAAGAGATAATACAGGGGGGTGGGAGCGGAGCCACAAGAGATAATACAGGGGGGTGGGAGCGGAGCCACAAGAGATAATACAGGGGGGTGGGAGCGGAGCCACAAGAGAGAATACAGGAGGGTGGGAGCGGAGCCACAAGAGATAATACAGGGGGGTGGGAGCAGAGCCACAAGTGATAATACAGGGGGTGGGAGCGGAGCCACAAGAGATAATACAGGGGGGTTGGAGCGGAGCCACAAGAGATAATACAGGGGGGTGGGAGCGGAGCCACAAGAGATAATACAGGGGGTGGGAGCGGAGCCACAAGAGATAATACAGGGTGGTGGGAGCGGAGCCACAGGAGATAATACAGGGGGGTGGGAGCGGAGCCACAAGAGATAATACAGGGGGGTGGGAGCGGAGCCACAAGAGATAATACAGGGGGGTGGGAGCGGAGCCACAAGAGATAATACAGGGGGGTGGGAGCGGAGCCACAAGAGATAATACAGGAGGGTGGGACCGGAGCCACAAGAGATAATACAGGGGGGTGGGAGCGGAGCCACAAGAGATAATACAGGGGGGTGGGAGCGGAGCCACAAGAGATAATACAGGGGGGTGGGAGCGGAGCCACAAGAGATAATACAGGGGGGTGGGAGCGGAGCCACAAGAGATAATACAGGGGGGTGGGAGCGGAGCCACAAGAGATAATACAGGGGGGTGGGAGCGGAGCCACAAGAGATAATACAGGGGGGTGGGAGCGGAGCCACAAGAGAGAATACAGGAGGGTGGGAGCGGAGCCACAAGAGATAATACAGGGGGGTGGGAGCAGAGCCACAAGAAATAATACAGGGGGGTGGGAGCGGAGCCACAAGAGATAATACAGGGGGGTGGGAGCGGAGTCACAAGAGATAATACAGGGGGGTGGGAGCGGAGCCACAAGAGATAATACAGGGGGGTGGGAGCGGAGCCACAAGAGATAATACAGGGGGGTGGGAGCGGAGCCACAAGAGATAATACAGGGGGGTGGGAGCGGAGCCACAAGAGATAATACAGGGGGGTGGGAGCGGAGCCACAAGAGAGAATACAGGAGGGTGGGAGCGGAGCCACAAGAGATAATACAGGGGGGTGGGAGCAGAGCCACAAGTGATAATACAGGGGGTGGGAGCGGAGCCACAAGAGATAATACAGGGGGGTTGGAGCGGAGCCACAAGAGATAATACAGGGGGGTGGGAGCGGAGCCACAAGAGATAATACAGGAGGGTGGGAGCGGAGCCACAAGAGATAATACAGGGGGTGGGAGCGGAGCCACAAGAGATAATACAGGGTGGTGGGAGCGGAGCCACAGGAGATAATACAGGGGGGTGGGAGCGGAGCCACAAGAGATAATACAGGGGGGTGGGAGCGGAGCCACAAGAGATAATACAGGGGGGTGGGAGCGGAGCCACAAGAGATAATACAGGGTGGTGGGAGCGGAGCCACAGGAGATAATACAGGGGGGTGGGAGCGGAGCCACAAGAGATAATACAGGGGGGTGGGAGCGGAGCCACAAGAGATAATACAGGGGGGTGGGAGCGGAGCCACAAGAGATAATACAGGGTGGTGGGAGCGGAGCCACAAGAGATAATACAGGGGGGTTGGAGCGGAGCCACAAGAGAGAATACAGGGGGGTGGGAGCGGAGCCACAAGAGAGAATACAGGGGGGTGGGAGCGGAGCCACAAGAGATAATACAGGGTGGTGGGAGCGGAGCCACAGGAGATAATACAGGGGGGTGGGAGCGGAGCCACAAGAGATAATACAGGGGGGTGGGAGCGGAGCCACAAGAGAGAATACAGGAGGGTGGGAGCGGAGCCACAAGAGATAATACAGGGGGGTGGGAGCGGAGCCACAAGAGATAATACAGGGGGGTGGGAGCGGAGCCACAAGAGATAATACAGGGGGGTGGGAGCGGAGCCACAAGAGATAATACAGGGGGGTGGGAGCAGAGCCACAAGAAATAATACAGGGGGGTGGGAGCGGAGCCACAAGAGATAATACAGGGGGGTGGGAGCGGAGTCACAAGAGATAATACAGGGGGGTGGGAGCGGAGTCACAAGAGATAATACAGGGGGGTGGGAGCGGAACCACAAGAGATAATACAGGGGGGCTGGGAGCGGAGCCACAAGAGATAATACAGGAGGGTGGGAGCAGAGCCACAAGAAATAATACAGGGGGGTGGGAGCGGAGCCACAAGAGATAATACAGGGTGGTGGGAGCGGAGCCACAAGAGATAATACAGGGGGGTGGGAGCGGAGCCACAAGAGATAATACAGGGGGGTGGGAGCGGAGCCACAAGAGATAATACAGGAGATAATACAGGGGGGTGGGAGCGGAGCCACAAGAGATAATACAGGGGGGTGGGAGCGGAGCCACAAGAGATAATACAGGGGGGTGGGAGCGGAGCCACAAGAGATAATACAGGGGGGTGGGAGCGGAGCCACAAGAGATAATACAGGAGGGTGGGAGCGGAGCCACAAGAGATAATACAGGGGGGTGGGAGCGGAGTCACAGGAGATAATACAGGGGGGTGGGAGCGGAGCCACAGGAGATAATACAGGGGGGTGGGAGCGGAGCCACAAGAGATAATACAGGGGGGTGGGAGCGGAGCCACAAGAGAGAATACAGGAGGGTGGGAGCGGAGCCACAAGAGATAATACAGGGGGGTGGGAGCGGAGCCACAAGAGATAATACAGGGGGGTGGGAGCGGAGCCACAAGAGATAATACAGGGGGGTGGGAGCGGAGCCACAAGAGATAATACAGGGGGGTGGGAGCGGAGCCACAAGAAATAATACAGGGGGGTGGGAGCGGAGCCACAAGAGATAATACAGGGGGGTGGGAGCGGAGTCACAAGAGATAATACAGGGGGGTGGGAGCGGAGTCACAAGAGATAATACAGGGGGGTGGGAGCGGAACCACAAGAGATAATACAGGGGGGGTGGGAGCGGAGCCACAAGAGATAATACAGGAGGGTGGGAGCGGAGCCACAAGAGATAATACAGGAGATAATACAGGAGGGTGGGAGCGGAGCCACAAGAGATAATACAGGAGATAATACAGGAGGGTGGGAGCAGAGCCACAAGAAATAATACAGGGGGGTGGGAGCGGAGCCACAAGAGATAATACAGGGTGGTGGGAGCGGAGCCACAAGAGATAATACAGGAGATAATACAGGGGGGTGGGAGCGGAGCCACAAGAGATAATACAGGGGGGTGGGAGCGGAGCCACAAGAGATAATACAGGGGGGTGGGAGCGGAGCCACAAGAGATAATACAGGAGGGTGGGAGCGGAGCCACAAGAGATAATACAGGGGGGTGGGAGCGGAGCCACAAGAGATAATACAGGGGGGTGGGAGCGGAGCCACAAGAGATAATACAGGGGGGTGGGAGCGGAGCCACAAGAGATAATACAGGGGGGTGGGAGCGGAGCCACAAGAGATAATACAGGGGGGTGGGAGCGGAGCCACAAGAGATAATACAGGGGGGTGGGAGCGGAGCCACAAGAGATAATACAGGGGGGTGGGAGCGGAGCCACAAGAGATAATACAGGGGGGTGGGAGCGGAGCCACAAGAGATAATACAAGGGGGTGGGAGCGGAGCCACAAGAGATAATACAGGGGGGTGGGAGCGGAGCCACAAGAGATAATACAGGGGGGTGGGAGCGGAGTCACAAGAGATAATACAGGGGGGTGGGAGCGGAGCCACAAGAGATAATACAGGAGATAATACAGGGGGGTGGGAGCGGAGCCACAAGAGATAATACAGGGGGGTGGGAGCGGAGCCAACAGGTGGTCACAAGAGATAATACAGGGGGGTGGGAGCGGAGCCACAAGAGATAATACAGGAGGGTGGGAGCGGAGCCACAAGAGATAATACAGGGGGGAGGGAGCGGAGCCACAAGAGATAATACAGGGGGTGGGAGCGGAGCCACAAGAGAGAATACAGGGGGGTGGGAGCAGAGCCACAAGAGAGAATACAGGGGGGTGGGAGCGGAGCCACAAGAGATAATACAGGGGGGTGGGAGCGGAGCCACAAGAGATAATACAGGGGGGTGGGAGCGGAGCCACAAGAGATAATACAGGGGGGTTGGAGCGGAGCCACAAGAGATAATACAGGGGGTGGGAGCGGAGCCACAAGAGATAATACAGGGGGGTGGGAGCGGAGCCACAAGAGATAATACAGGGGGGTGGGAGCGGAGCCACAAGAGATAATACAGGGGGGTGGGAGTGGAGCCACAAGAGATAATACAGGAGGATGGGAGCGGAGCCACAAGAGATAATACAGGGGGGTGGGAGAGGAGCCACAAGAGATAATACAGGAGACAATACAGGGGGGTGGGAGCGGAGCCACAAGAGATAATACAGGGGGGTGGGAGCGGAGCCACAAGAGATAATACAGGGGAGTGGGAGCGGAGCCACAGGAGATAATACAGGGGGGTGGGAGCGGAGCCACAAGAGATAATACAGGGGGGTGGGAGCAGAGCCACAAGTGATAATACAGGGGGTGGGAGCGGAGCCACAGGAGATAATACAGGGGGGTGGGAGCAGAGCCACAAGTGATAATACAGGGGGTGGGAGCGGAGCCACAAGAGATAATACAGGGGGGTGGGAGCGGAGTCACAGGAGATAATACAGGGGGGTGGGAGCGGAGCCACAAGAGATAATACAGGGGGGTGGGAGCGGAGCCACAAAAGATAATACAGGGGGGTGGGAGCGGAGCCACAAGAGATAATACAGGGGGGTGGGAGCGGAGCCACAAGAGATAATACAGGGGGGTGGGAGCGGAGCCACAAGAGATAATACAGGGGGGTGGGAGCGGAGCCACAAGAGATAATACAGGGGGGTGGGAGCAGAGCCACAAGAAATAATACAGGGGGGTGGGAGCGGAGCCACAAGAGATAATACAGGGGGGTGGGAGCGGAGTCACAAGAGATAATACAGGGGGGTGGGAGCAGAGCCACAAGTGATAATACAGGGGGTGGGAGCGGAGCCACAAGAGATAATACAGGGGGGTGGGAGCGGAGTCACAAGAGATAATACAGGGGGGTGGGAGCGGAGTCACAAGAGATAATACAGGGGGGTGGGAGCGGAGCCACAAAAGATAATACAGGGGGGTGGGAGCGGAGCCACAAGAGATAATACAGGGGGGTGGGAGCGGAGCCACAAGAGATAATACAGGGGGGTGGGAGCGGAGCCACAAGAGATAATACAGGGTGGTGGGAGCGGAGCCACAAGAGATAATACAGGAGATAATACAGGGGGGTGGGAGCGGAGCCACAAGAGATAATACAGGGGGGTGGGAGCGGAGCCAACAGGTGGTCACAAGAGATAATACAGGGGGGTGGGAGCGAAGCCACAAGAGATAATACAGGAGGGTGGGAGCGGAGCCACAAGAGATAATACAGGAGATAATACAGGGGGGTGGGAGCGGAGCCACAAGAGATAATACAGGGGGGTGGGAGCAGAGCCACAAGTGATAATACAGGGGGTGGGAGCGGAGCCACAAGAGATAATACAGGGGGGTGGGAGCGGAGTCACAAGAGATAATACAGGGGGGTGGGAGCGGAGCCACAAGAGATAATACAGGGGGGTGGGAGCGGAGCCACAAGAGATAATACAGGGGGGTGGGAGCGGAGCCACAAGAGATAATACAGGGGGTGGGAGCGGAGCCACAAGAGATAATACAGGGGGGTGGGAGCAGAGCCACAAGAGATAATACAGGGGGGTGGGAGCGGAGCCACAAGAGATAATACAGGGGGGTGGGAGCGGAGCCACAAGAGATAATACAGGGGGGTGGGAGCGGAGCCACAAGAGATAATACAGGAGGGTGGGAGCGGAGCCACAAGAGATAATACAGGGGGGTGGGAGCGGAGTCACAGGAGATAATACAGGGGGGTGGGAGCGGAGCCACAAGAGATAATACAGGGGGGTGGGAGCGGAGCCACAAGAGATAATACAGGGGGGTGGGAGCGGAGCCACAAGAGATAATACAGGGGGGTGGGAGCGGAGCCACAAGAGATAATACAGGGGGGTGGGAGCGGAGCCACAAGAGATAATACAGGGGGGTGGGAGCGGAGCCACAAGAGATAATACAGGGGGGTGGGAGCGGAGCCACAAGAGATAATACAGGGGGGTAGGAGCGGAGTCACAAGAGATAATACAGGGGGGTGGGAGCGGAGCCACAAGAGATAATACAGGGGGGTGGGAGCGGAGCCACAAGAGATAATACAGGGGGGTGGGAGCGGAGCCACAAGAGATAATACAGGGGGGTGGGAGCGGAGTCACAAGAGATAATACAGGGGGGTGGGAGCGGAGCCACAAGAGATAATACAGGGGGGTGGGAGCGGAGCCACAAGAGATAATACAGGAGATAATACAGGGGGGTGGGAGCGGAGCCACAAGAGATAATACAGGGGGGTGGGAGCGGAGCCAACAGGTGGTCACAAGAGATAATACAGGGGGGTGGGAGCGGAGCCACAAGAGATAATACAGGAGGGTGGGAGCGGAGCCACAAGAGATAATACAGGGGGGTGGGAGCGGAGCCACAAGAGATAATACAGGGGGTGGGAGCGGAGCCACAAGAGAGAATACAGGGGGTGGGAGCGGAGCCACAAGAGAGAATACAGGGGGGTGGGAGCAGAGCCACAAGAGAGAATACAGGGGGGTGGGAGCAGAGCCACAAGAGAGAATACAGGGGGGTGGGAGCGGAGCCACAAGAGATAATACAGGGGGGTGGGAGCGGAGCCACAAGAGATAATACAGGGGGGTGGGAGCGGAGCCACAAGAGATAATACAGGGGGGTTGGAGCGGAGCCACAAGAGATAATACAGGGGGTGGGAGCGGAGCCACAAGAGATAATACAGGGGGGTGGGAGCGGAGCCACAAGAGATAATACAGGGGGGTGGGAGCGGAGCCACAAGAGATAATACAGGGGGGTGAGAGCGGAGCCACAAGAGATAATACAGGGGGGTGGGAGCGGAACCACAAGAGATAATACAGGGGGGTGGGAGCAGAGCCACAAGAAATAATACAGGGGGGTGGGAGCGGAGCCACAAGAGATAATACAGGAGATAATACAGGGGGGTGGGAGCGGAGCCACAAGAGATAATACAGGGGGGTGGGAGCGGAGCCACAAGAGATAATACAGGGGGGTGGGAGCGGAGCCACAAGAGATAATACAGGGGGGTGGGAGCGGAGCCACAAGAGAGAATACAGGAGGGTGGGAGCGGAGCCACAAGAGATAATACAGGGGGTGGGAGCGGAGCCACAAGAGATAATACAGGGGGGTGGGAGCGGAGCCACAAGAGATAATACAGGGGGGTGGGAGCGGAGCCACAAGAGATAATACAGGGGGGTGGGAGCGGAGCCACAAGAGATAATACAGGGGGGTGGGAGCGGAGCCACAAGAGATAATACAGGGGGGTGGGAGCGGAGCCACAAGAGATAATACAGGGGGGTGGGAGCGGAGCCACAAGAGATAATACAGGGTGGTGCGAGCGGAGCCACAAGAGATAATACAGGGGGGTGGGAGCGGAGCCACAAGAGATAATACAGGGGGGTGGGAGCGGAGCCACAAGAGATAATACAGGGGGGTGGGAGCGGAGCCACAAGAGATAATACAGGGGGGTGGGAGCGGAGCCACAAGAGATAATACAGGGGGGTGGGAGCGGAGCCACAAGAGATAATACAGGAGATAATACAGGGGGGTGGGAGCGGAGCCACAAGAGATAATACAGGGGGGTGGGAGCGGAGCCACAAGAGATAATACAGGAGGGTGGGAGCGGAGCCACAAGAGATAATACAGGAGGGTGGGAGCGGAGCCACAAGAGATAATACAGGAGATAATACAGGGGGGTGGGAGCGGAGCCACAGGAGATAATACAGGGGGGTGGGAGCGGAGCCACAAGAGATAATACAGGAGGGTGGGAGCGGAGCCACAAGAGATAATACAGGAGATAATACAGGGGGGTGGGAGCGGAGCCACAAGAGATAATACAGGGGGGTGGGAGCGGAGCCAACAGGTGGTCACAAGAGATAATACAGGGGGGTGGGAGCGGAGCCACAAGAGATAATACAGGGGGGTGGGAGCGGAGCCACAAGAGATAATACAGGGGGGTGGGAGCGGAGCCACAAGAGATAATACAGGGGGTGGGAGCGGAGCCACAAGAGATAATACAGGGGGGTGGGAGCTGAGCCACAAGAGATAATACAGGGGGGTGGGAGCGGAGCCACAAGAGATAATACAGGGGGGTCGGAGCGGAGACACAAGAGATAATACAGGGGGGTGGGAGCGGAGCCACAAGAGATAATACAGGGAGGTGGGAGCGGAGCCACAAGAGATAATACAGGGGGGTGGGAGCGGAGCCACAAGAGATAATACAGGGGGTGGGAGCGGAGCCACAAGAGATAATACAGGAGGGTGGGAGCGGAGCCACAATAGATAATACAAGGGGGTGGGAGCGGAGCCACAAGAGATAATACAAGGGGGTGGGAGCGGAGCCACAAGAGATAATACAAGGGGGTGGGAGCGGAGCCACAAGAGATAATACAGGGGGGTGGGAGCGGAGCCACAAGAGATAATACAGGGGGGTAGGAGCGGAGTCACAAGAGATAATACAGGGGGGTGGGAGCGGAGCCACAAGAGATAATACAGGGGGGTGGGAGCGGAGCCACAAGAGATAATACAGGGGGGTGGGAGCGGAACCACAAGAGATAATACAGGGGGGTGGGAGCGGAGCCACAAGAGATAATACAGGGGGGTAGGAGCGGAGTCACAAGAGATAATACAGGGGGGTGGGAGCGGAGCCACAAGAGATAATACAGGGGGGTGGGAGCGGAGTCACAAGAGATAATACAGGGGGGTGGGAGCGGAGCCACAAGAGATAATACAGGGGGTGGGAGCGGAGCCACAAGAGATAATACAGGGGGGTGGGAGCGGAGCCACAAGAGATAATACAGGGGGGTGGGAGCGGAGCCACAAGAGATAATACAGGAGATAATACAGGGGGTGGGAGCGGAGCCACAAGAGATAATACAGGGGGGTGGGAGCGGAGCCAACAGGTGGTCACAAGAGATAATACAGGAGGGTGGGAGCGGAGCCACAAGAGATAATACAGGGGGGTGGGAGCGGAGCCACAAGAGATAATACAGGGGGTGGGAGCGGAGCCACAAGAGAGAATACAGGGGGGTGGGAGCAGAGCCACAAGAGAGAATACAGGGGGGTGGGAGCGGAGCCACAAGAGATAATACAGGGGGGTGGGAGCGGAGCCACAAGAGATAATACAGGGGGGTGGGAGCGGAGCCACAAGAGATAATACAGGGGGGTGGGAGCGGAGCCACAAGAGATAATACAGGGGGTGGGACCGGAGCCAACAGGTGGTCACAAGAGATAATACAGGGGGGTGGGAGCGGAGCCACAAGAGATAATACAGGGGGGTGGGAGCAGAGCCACAAGAGATAATACAGGGGGGTGGGAGCGGAGCCACAAGAGATAATACAGGGGGGTGGGAGCGGAGCCACAAGAGATAATACAGGGGGGTGGGAGCGGAGCCACAAGAGATAATACAGGGGGGTGGGAGCGGAGCCACAAGAGATAATACAGGGGGGTGGGAGCGGAGCCACAAGAGATAATACAGGGGGGTGGGAGCGGAGCCACAAGAGATAATACAGGGGGGTGGGAGCGGAGCCACAGGAGATAATACAGGGGGGTGGGAGCGGAGCCACAAGAGATAATACAGGAGGGTGGGAGCGGAGCCACAAGAGATAATACAGGGGGGTGGGAGCGGAGCCACAAGAGATAATACAGGGGGGTGGGAGCGGAGCCAACAGGTGGTCACAGGAGATAATACAGGGGGGTGGGAGCGGAGCCACAAGAGATAATACAGGGGGGTGGGAGCGGAGCCAACAGGTGGTCACAGGAGATAATACAGGGGGGTGGGAGCGGAGCCACAAGAGATAATACAGGGGGGTGGGAGCGGAGCCACAAGAGATAATACAGGGGGGTGGGAGCGGAGCCACAAGAGATAATACAAGGGGGTGGGAGCAGAGCCACAAGAGATAATACAGGGGGGTGGGAGCGGAGCCACAAGAGATAATACAGGGGGGTGGGAGCGGAGCCACAAGAGATAATACAGGGGGGTGGGAGCGGAGCCACAAGAGATAATACAGGGGGGTGGGAGCGGAGCCACAAGAGATAATACAGGAGGGTGGGACCGGAGCCAACAGGTGGTCACAAGAGATAATACAGGGGGGTGGGAGCGGAGCCACAAGAGATAATACAGGGGGGTGGGAGTGGAGCCACAAGAGATAATACAGGGGGGTGGGAGCGGAGCCACAAGAGATAATACAGGGGGGTGGGAGCGGAGCCACAAGAGATAATACAGGGGGGTGGGAGCGGAGCCACAAGAGATAATACAGGGGGGTGGGAGCGGAGCCACAAGAGATAATACAGGGGGGTGGGAGCGGAGCCACAAGAGATAATACAGGGGGGTGGGAGCGGAGCCACAAGAGATAATACAGGGGGGTGGGAGCGGAGCCACAAGAGATAATACAGGGGGGTGGGAGCAGAGCCACAAGTGATAATACAGGGGGTGGGAGCGGAGCCACAAGAGATAATACAGGGGGGTGGGAGCGGAGCCACAAGAGATAATACAGGGGGGTGGGAGCGGAGCCACAAGAGATAATACAGGGGGGTGGGAGCGGAGCCACAAGAGATAATACAGGGGGGTGGGAGCGGAGCCACAAGAGATAATACAGGGGGGTGGGAGCGGAGCCACAAGAGATAATACAGGGGGGTGGGAGCGGAGCCACAAGAGATAATACAGGGGGGTGGGAGCGGAGCCACAAGAGATAATACAGGGGGGTGGGAGCGGAGCCACAAGAGATAATACAGGGGGGTGGGAGCGGAGCCACAAGAGATAATACAGGGGGGTGGGAGCGGAGCCACAAAAGATAATACAGGGGGGTGGGAGCGGAGCCACAAGAGATAATACAGGGGGGTGGGAGCGGAGCCACAAGAGATAATACAGGGGGGTGGGAGCGGAGCCACAAGAGATAATACAGGGGGTGGGACCGGAGCCAACAGGTGGTCACAAGAGATAATACAGGGGGGTGGGAGCGGAGCCACAAGAGATAATACAGGGGGGTGGGAGCAGAGCCACAAGAGATAATACAGGGGGGTGGGAGCGGAGCCACAAGAGATAATACAGGGGGGTGGGAGCGGAGCCACAAGAGATAATACAGGGGGGTGGGAGCGGAGCCACAAGAGATAATACAGGGGGGTGGGAGCGGAGCCACAAGAGATAATACATGGGGGTGGGAGCGGAGCCACAAGAGATAATACATGGGGGTGGGAGCGGAGCCACAAGAGATAATACAGGGGGGTGGGAGCGGAGCCACAGGAGATAATACAGGGGGGTGGGAGCGGAGCCACAAGAGATAATACAGGAGGGTGGGAGCGGAGCCACAAGAGATAATACAGGGGGGTGGGAGCGGAGCCACAAGAGATAATACAGGGGGGTGGGAGCGGAGCCAACAGGTGGTCACAGGAGATAATACAGGGGGGTGGGAGCGGAGCCAACAGGTGGTCACAGGAGATAATACAGGGGGGTGGGAGCGGAGCCACAAGAGATAATACAGGGGGGTGGGAGCGGAGCCACAAGAGATAATACAGGGGGGTGGGAGCGGAGCCACAAGAGATAATACAGGGGGGTGGGAGCGGAGCCACAAGAGTTAATACAGGGGGGTGGGAGCGGAGCCACAAGAGATAATACAGGGGGGTGGGAGCGGAGCCACAAGAGTTAATACAGGGGGGTGGGAGCGGAGCCACAAAAGATAATACAGGGGGGTGGGAGCGGAGCTACAAGAGATAATACAGGGGGGTGGGAGCGGAGCCACAAGAGAGAATACAGGGGGGGTGGGAGCGGAGCCACAAGAGATAATACAGGAGGGTGGGAGCGGAGCCACAAGAGAGAATACAGGGGGGGGTGGGAGCGGAGCCACAAGAGATAATACAGGGGGGTGGGAGCGGAGCCACAAGAGTTAATACAGGGGGGTGGGAGCGGAGCCACAAGAGATAATACAGGGGGGTGGGAGCGGAGCCACAAGAGATAATACAGGGGGGTGGGAGCGGAGCCACAAAGGAGGGTGGGGCTAACAGGTGATTGCTGGAGATAAGGGAGAGCGGAGCTAACAGGCATTACTAGCACTTAAAGGGGGCGGAGCTAACAGACAGGTTTTGGAGATAAGGGAGGGCGGAGCTAATACGTGGTTGCAGGAGGTAAGGGAGGGCGGAGCTAACAGTTGCTTGAAATTAGGGAGGGCGGAACTAACAGGCGGTTGCTAGAAATTAGGGAGGGCGGAGCTAACAGTCATTACTAGAGATAAAGGAGGGTGGAGCTAACAGGTTGTTGCTTAAAGGGATCCGGTCATGTGGATATTTGATTAGAATCTAACTAATTATATACAATCATTAACTACTAAAAAGTGTCTTAGATGTATTCACTTACTGGTGTGACAGATGGTTACCTCAGTCACTTATTTATGTTGCCCTTAGTTAGGACACCATAAAACTGGTGACAGGTTCCCTTTAAGGTAAGGGAGGGCGGAGCTAACAGGTTGTTGCTGGAGGTAAGGGAGGGCGGAGCTAACAGGTTGTTGCTGGAGGTAAGGGAGGGCGGAGCTAACAGGTTGTTGCTGGAGGTAAGGGAGGGCGGAGCTAACAGGTTGTTGCTGGAGGTAAGGGAGGGCGGAGCTAACAGGCGGTTGTTGCTGGAGGTAAGGGAGGGCGGAGCTAACAGGCGGTTGTTGCTGGAGGTAAGGGAGGGCGGTGCAAACAGGCGGTTGTTGCTGGAGGTAAGGGAGGGCGGAGCTAACAGGCGGTTGTTGCTGGAGGTAAGGGAGGGCGGAGCTAACAGGCGGTTGTTGCTGGAGGTAAGGGAGGGCGGAGTTAACAACCGGTCACCTTTTTTTAAATTTATTTTTGCGTAGAGACATTAAGACGTTAAACATCTTCCTCACTAAAGCCAATCTGATTAAGCTGGGGGATTACGGGCTGGCCAAGCAGCTGAACTCTGAGTTTTCGATGGCGGAGACGGTGAGTTGTGTTTGCTGCAGTGTGACAGCTGTGAGGGGCGCTCCACCCTATCACACATGTGTCTTTGTTGCAGTGTGTCGGCACCCTCTATTACATGTCTCCAGAGCTGTGCCAGGGAGTGAAGTACAGCTTCAAGTCTGACATCTGGGCGGTGGGCTGCGTGCTGTACGAGCTGCTAACACTGACCCGCACCTTTGATGCCACAGTGAGTGCCCGTCCTTCCTCTGTTGCTTGTTTGTCTCAGCAGAAGCCATTGTTACACTGTTCACTCTGCCCCCAGAACCCGCTCAACCTGTGTGTGAAGATCGTGCAGGGAAACTGGGCCGTGGAGCTGGATAACAGCGTGTACTCCCCGGAGCTGACAGATGTAGTGCGGCTGTGTCTGCAGCAGGTGAGCGTGTGTTCCCATGAGTTGACAGATGTAGTGCGGCTGTGTCTGCAGCAGGTGAGCCTGTACTCCCAGGAGATGACTGTTAGTGCGGCTGTGTCTGCAGCAGGTGAGCCTGTACTCCCAGGAGTTGACAGATGTAGTGCGGCTGTGTCTGCAGCAGGTGAGCCTGTATTCCTCGAAGCTGACATATGTAGTGCGGCTGTGTCTACAGCAGGTGAGCCTGTACTCCCCGGAGCTGACAGATGTAGTGCGGCTGTGTCTGCAGCAGGTGAGCCTGTACTCCCAGGAGTTGACAGATGTAGTGCGGCTGTGTCTGCAGCAGGTGAGCCTGTATTCCTCGAAGCTAACATATGTAGTGCGGCTGTGTCTACAGCAGGTGAGCCTGTACTCCCAGGAGCTGACAGATGTAGTGCGGCTATGTCTGCAGGAGGGGAGCCTGTACTCCCCGAAGCTGACATATGTAGTGCGGCTGTGTCTGCAGCAGGTGAGCCTGTACTCCCCGGAGCTGACAGATGTAGTGCGGCTGTGTCTGCAGCAGGTGAGCCTGTACTTCCAGGAGCTGACAGATGTAGTGCGGCTGTGTCTGCAGCACGTGAGCCTGTACTCCCAGGAGCTGACAGATGTAATGTGGCTGTGTCTGCAGCAGGTGAGCCTGTACTTCCAGGAGCTTACAGATGTAGTGCGGCTGTGTCTGCAGCAGGTGAGCCTGTACTCCCCGGAGCTGACAGATGTAGTGCGGCTGTGTCTGCAGCAGGTGAGCCTGTACTCCCAGGAGCTGACAGATGTAGTGCGGCTGTGTCTGCAGCAGGTGAGCCTGTATTCCTCGAAGCTGACATATGTAGTGCGGCTGTGTCTACAGCAGGTGAGCCTGTACTCCCAGGAGCTGACAGATGTAGTGCGGCTATGTCAGCAGGAAGGGAGCCTGTACTCCCCGAAGCTGACATATGTAGTGCGGCTGTGTCTGCAGCAGGTGAGCCTGTACTCCCCGGAGCTGACAGATGTAGTTCGGCTGTGTCTGCAGCAGGTGAGCCTGTACTCTCCGGAGCTGACAGATGTAGTGCGGCTGTGTCTGCAGCAGGTGAGCCTGTACTCCCAGGAGCTGACAGATGTAGTGCGGCTGTGTCTGCAGCAGGTGAGCCTGTACTCCCAGGAGCTCACAGATGTAGTGTGGCTGTGTCTGCAGCAGGTGAGCCTGTACTCCCAGGAGCTGACATATGTAGTGCGGCTGTGTCTGCAGCAGGTGAGCCTGTACTCCCCGGAGCTGACAGATGTAGTGCGGCTGTGTCTACAAGAGGGGAGCCTGTACTCCCCGAAGCTGACATATGTAGTGCGGCTGTGTCTACAGCAGGTGAGCCTGTACTCCCAGGAGCTGACAGATGTAGTGCGGCTATGTCTGCAGGAGGGGTGCCTGTACTCCCCGAAGCTGACATATGTAGTGCGGCTGTGTCTGCAGCATGTGAGCCTGTACTCCCCGGAGCTGACAGATGTAGTGCGGCTGTGTCTGCAGCAGGTGAGCCTGTACTCCCCAGAGCTGACAGATGTAGTGCGGCTGTGTCTGCAGCAGGTGAGCCTGTACTCCCAGGAGCTGACAGATGTAGTGCGGCTGTGTCTGCAGCAGGTGAGCCTGTACTCCCAGGAGCTCACAGATGTAGTGCGGCTGTGTCTGCAGCAGGTGAGCCTGTACTCCCAGGAGATGACTGTTAGTGCGGCTGTGTCTGCAGCAGGTGAGCCTGTACTCCCCGGAGCTGACAGATGTAGTGCGGCTGTGTCTGCAGCAGGTGAGCCTGTACTTCCAGGAGCTGACAGATGTAGTGCGGCTGTATCTGCAGCAGGTGAGCCTGTACTCCCAGGAGCTGACAGATGTAGTGCGGCTGTGTCTGCAGCAGGTGAGCCTGTACTTCCAGGAGCTCACAGATGTAGTGCGGCTGTGTCTGCAGCAGGTGAGCCTGTACTCCCCGGAGCTGACAGATGTAGTGCGGCTGTGTCTGCAGCAGGTGAGCCTGTACTCCCAGGAGTTGACAGATGTAGTGCGGCTGTGTTTGCAGCAGGTGAGCCTGTATTCCTCGAAGCTGACATATGTAGTGCGGCTGTGTCTACAGCAGGTGAGCCTGTACTCCCCGGAGCTGACAGATGTAGTGCGGCTGTGTCTGCAGCAGGTGAGCCTGTACTCCCAGGAGCTGACAGATGTAGTGCGGCTGTGTCTGCAGCACGTGAGCCTGTACTCCCAGGAGCTGACAGATGTAGTGCGGCTGTGTCTGCAGCAGGTGAGCCTGTATTCCTCGAAGCTAACATATGTAGTGCGGCTGTGTCTACAGCAGGTGAGCCTGTACTCCCAGGAGCTGACAGATGTAGTGCGGCTATGTCTGCAGGAGGGGAGCCTGTACTCCCCGAAGCTGACATATGTAGTGCGGCTGTGTCTGCAGCAGGTGAGCCTGTACTCCCCGGAGCTGACAGATGTAGTGCGGCTGTGTCTGCAGCAGGTGAGCCTGTACTTCCAGGAGCTGACAGATGTAGTGCGGCTGTGTCTGCAGCACGTGAGCCTGTACTCCCAGGAGCTGACAGATGTAGTGCGGCTGTGTCTGCAGCAGGTGAGCCTGTACTTCCAGGAGCTCACAGATGTAGTGCGGCTGTGTCTGCAGCAGGTGAGCCTGTACTCCCCGGAGCTGACAGATGTAGTGCGGCTGTGTCTGCAGCAGGTGAGCCTGTACTCCCAGGAGTTGACAGATGTAGTGCGGCTGTGTCTGCAGCAGGTGAGCCTGTACTCCCCGAAGCTGACATATGTAGTGCGGCTGTGTCTACAGCAGGTGAGCCTGTACTCCCAGGAGCTGACAGATGTAGTGCGGCTATGTCAGCAGGAAGGGAGCCTGTACTCCCCGAAGCTGACATATGTAGTGCGGCTGTGTCTGCAGCAGGTGAGCCTGTACTCCCCGGAGCTGACAGATGTAGTTCGGCTGTGTCTGCAGCAGGTGAGCCTGTACTCTCCAGAGCTGACAGATGTAGTGCGGCTGTGTCTGCAGCAGGTGAGCCTGTACTCCCAGGAGCTGACAGATGTAGTGCGGCTGTGTCTGCAGCAGGTGAGCCTGTACTCCCAGGAGCTGACAGATGTAGTGCGGCTGTGTCTGCAGCAGGTGAGCCTGTACTCCCAGGAGCTGACATATGTAGTGCGGCTGTGTCTGCAGCAGGTGAGCCTGTACTCCCCGGAGCTGACAGATGTAGTGCGGCTGTGTCTACAGGAGGGGAGCCTGTACTCCCCGAAGCTGACATATGTAGTGCGGCTGTGTCTACAGCAGGTGAGCCTGTACTCCCAGGAGCTGACAGATGTAGTGCGGCTATGTCTGCAGGAGGGGTGCCTGTACTCCCCGAAGCTGACATATGTAGTGCGGCTGTGTCTGCAGCAGGTGAGCCTGTACTCCCCGGAGCTGACAGATGTAGTGCGGCTGTGTCTGCAGCAGGTGAGCCTGTACTCCCCAGAGCTGACAGATGTAGTGCGGCTGTGTCTGCAGCAGGTGAGCCTGTACTCCCAGGAGCTGACAGATGTAGTGCGGCTGTGTCTGCAGCAGGTGAGCCTGTACTCCCAGGAGCTCACAGATGTAGTGCGGCTGTGTCTGCAGCAGGTGAGCCTGTACTCCCAGGAGCTGACATATGTTGTGCGGCTGTGTCTGCAGCAGGTGAGCCTGTACTCCCAGGAGCTGACAGATGTAGTGCGGCTATGTCTGCAGCAGGTGAGCCTGTACTCCCAGGAGCTGACAGATGTAGTGCGGCTGTGTCTGCAGCAGGTGAGCCTGTACTCCCAGGAGCTGACAGATGTAGTGCGGCTGTGTCTGCAGCAGGTGAGCCTGTACTCCCAGGAGCTGACAGATGTAGTGCGGCTGTGTCTGCAGCAGGTGAGCCTGTACTCCCAGGAGCTGACAGATGTAGTGCGGCTGTGTCTGCAGCAGGTGAGCCTGTACTCCCAGGAGCTCACAGATGTAGTGCGGCTGTGTCTGCAGCAGGTGAGCCTGTACTCCCAGGAGATGACTGTTAGTGCGGCTGTGTCTGCAGCAGGTGAGCCTGTACTCCCCGGAGCTGACAGATGTAGTGCGGCTGTGTCTGCAGCAGGTGAGCCTGTACTTCCAGGAGCTGACAGATGTAGTGCGGCTGTGTCTGCAGCAGGTGAGCCTGTACTCCCAGGAGCTGACAGATGTAGTGCGGCTGTGTCTGCAGCAGGTGAGCCTGTACTTCCAGGAGCTCACAGATGTAGTGCGGCTGTGTCTGCAGCAGGTGAGCCTGTACTCCCCGGAGCTGACAGATGTAGTGCGGCTGTGTCTGCAGCAGGTGAGCCTGTACTCCCAGGAGTTGACAGATGTAGTGCGGCTGTGTCTGCAGCAGGTGAGCCTGTATTCCTCGAAGCTGACATATGTAGTGCGGCTGTGTCTACAGCAGGTGAGCCTGTACTCCCCGGAGCTGACAGATGTAGTGCGGCTGTGTCTGCAGCAGGTGAGCCTGTACTCCCAGGAGTTGACAGATGTAGTGCGGCTGTGTCTGCAGCAGGTGAGCCTGTATTCCTCGAAGCTAACATATGTAGTGCGGCTGTGTCTACAGCAGGTGAGCCTGTACTCCCAGGAGCTGACAGATGTAGTGCGGCTATGTCTGCAGGAGGGGAGCCTGTACTCCCCGAAGCTGACATATGTAGTGCGGCTGTGTCTGCAGCAGGTGAGCCTGTACTCCCCGGAGCTGACAGATGTAGTGCGGCTGTGTCTGCAGCAGGTGAGCCTGTACTTCCAGGAGCTGACAGATGTAGTGCGGCTGTGTCTGCAGCACGTGAGCCTGTACTCCCAGGAGCTGACAGATGTAGTGCGGCTGTGTCTGCAGCAGGTGAGCCTGTACTTCCAGGAGCTCACAGATGTAGTGCGGCTGTGTCTGCAGCAGGTGAGCCTGTACTCCCCGGAGCTGACAGATGTAGTGCGGCTGTGTCTGCAGCAGGTGAGCCTGTACTCCCAGGAGTTGACAGATGTAGTGCGGCTGTGTCTGCAGCAGGTGAGCCTGTATTCCTCAAAGCTGACATATGTAGTGCGGCTGTGTCTACAGCAGGTGAGCCTGTACTCCCAGGAGCTGACAGATGTAGTGCGGCTATGTCAGCAGGAAGGGAGCCTGTACTCCCCGAAGCTGACATATGTAGTGCGGCTGTGTCTGCAGCAGGTGAGCCTGTACTCCCCGGAGCTGACAGATGTAGTGCGGCTGTGTCTGCAGCAGGTGAGCCTGTACTCTCCAGAGCTGACAGATGTAGTGCGGCTGTGTCTGCAGCAGGTGAGCCTGTACTCCCAGGAGCTGACAGATGTAGTGCGGCTGTGTCTGCAGCAGGTGAGCCTGTACTCCCAGGAGCTCACAGATGTAGTGTGGCTGTGTCTGCAGCAGGTGAGCCTGTACTCCCAGGAGCTGACATATGTAGTGCGGCTGTGTCTGCAGCAGGTGAGCCTGTACTCCCCGGAGCTGACAGATGTAGTGCGGCTGTGTCTACAGGAGGGGAGCCTGTACTCCCCGAAGCTGACATATGTAGTGCGGCTGTGTCTACAGCAGGTGAGCCTGTACTCCCAGGAGCTGACAGATGTAGTGCGGCTGTGTCTGCAGGAGGGGTGCCTGTACTCCCCGAAGCTGACATATGTAGTGCGGCTGTGTCTGCAGCAGGTGAGCCTGTACTCCCCGGAGCTGACAGATGTAGTGCGGCTGTGTCTGCAGCAGGTGAGCCTGTACTCCCCGGAGCTGACAGATGTAGTGCGGCTGTGTCTGCAGCAGGTGAGCCTGTACTCCCAGGAGCTGACAGATGTAGTGCGGCTGTGTCTGCAGCAGGTGAGCCTGTACTCCCAGGAGCTCACAGATGTAGTGCGGCTGTGTCTGCAGCAGGTGAGCCTGTACTCCCAGGAGATGACTGTTAGTGCGGCTGTGTCTGCAGCAGGTGAGCCTGTACTCCCCGGAGCTGACAGATGTAGTGCGGCTGTGTCTGCAGCAGGTGAGCCTGTACTTCCAGGAGCTGACAGATGTAGTGCGGCTGTATCTGCAGCAGGTGAGCCTGTACTCCCAGGAGCTGACAGATGTAGTGCGGCTGTGTCTGCAGCAGGTGAGCCTGTACTTCCAGGAGCTCACAGATGTAGTGCGGCTGTGTCTGCAGCAGGTGAGCCTGTACTCCCCGGAGCTGACAGATGTAGTGCGGCTGTGTCTGCAGCAGGTGAGCCTGTACTCCCAGGAGTTGACAGATGTAGTGCGGCTGTGTCTGCAGCAGGTGAGCCTGTATTCCTCGAAGCTGACATATGTAGTGCGGCTGTGTCTACAGCAGGTGAGCCTGTACTCCCCGGAGCTGACAGATGTAGTGCGGCTGTGTCTGCAGCAGGTGAGCCTGTACTCCCAGGAGTTGACAGATGTAGTGCGGCTGTGTCTGCAGCAGGTGAGCCTGTATTCCTCGAAGCTAACATATGTAGTGCGGCTGTGTCTACAGCAGGTGAGCCTGTACTCCCAGGAGCTGACAGATGTAGTGCGGCTATGTCTGCAGGAGGGGAGCCTGTACTCCCCGAAGCTGACATATGTAGTGCGGCTGTGTCTGCAGCAGGTGAGCCTGTACTCCCCGGAGCTGACAGATGTAGTGCGGCTGTGTCTGCAGCAGGTGAGCCTGTACTCCCAGGAGCTGACAGATGTAGTGCGGCTGTGTCTGCAGCACGTGAGCCTGTACTCCCAGGAGCTGACAGATGTAGTGCGGCTGTGTCTGCAGCAGGTGAGCCTGTACTTCCAGGAGCTCACAGATGTAGTGCGGCTGTGTCTGCAGCAGGTGAGCCTATACTCCCCGGAGCTGACAGATGTAGTGCGGCTGTGTCTGCAGCAGGTGAGCCTGTACTCCCAGGAGTTGACAGATGTAGTGCGGCTGTGTCTGCAGCAGGTGAGCCTGTATTCCTCGAAGCTGACATATGTAGTGCGGCTGTGTCTACAGCAGGTGAGCCTGTACTCCCAGGAGCTGACAGATGTAGTGCGGCTATGTCAGCAGGAAGGGAGCCTGTACTCCCCGAAGCTGACATATGTAGTGCGGCTGTGTCTGCAGCAGGTGAGCCTGTACTCCCCGGAGCTGACAGATGTAGTTCGGCTGTGTCTGCAGCAGGTGAGCCTGTACTCTCCAGAGCTGACAGATGTAGTGCGGCTGTGTCTGCAGCAGGTGAGCCTGTACTCCCAGGAGCTGACAGATGTAGTGCGGCTGTGTCTGCAGCAGGTGAGCCTGTACTCCCAGGAGCTCACAGATGTAGTGTGGCTGTGTCTGCAGCAGGTGAGCCTGTACTCCCAGGAGCTGACATATGTAGTGCGGCTGTGTCTGCAGCAGGTGAGCCTGTACTCCCCGGAGCTGACAGATGTAGTGCGGCTGTGTCTACAGGAGGGGAGCCTGTACTCCCCGAAGCTGACATATGTAGTGCGGCTGTGTCTACAGCAGGTGAGCCTGTACTCCCAGGAGCTGACAGATGTAGTGCGGCTATGTCTGCAGGAGGGGTGCCTGTACTCCCCGAAGCTGACATATGTAGTGCGGCTGTGTCTGCAGCAGGTGAGCCTGTACTCCCCGGAGCTGACAGATGTAGTGCGGCTGTGTCTGCAGCAGGTGAGCCTGTACTCCCCAGAGCTGACAGATGTAGTGCGGCTGTGTCTGCAGCAGGTGAGCCTGTACTCCCAGGAGCTGACAGATGTAGTGCGGCTGTGTCTGCAGCAGGTGAGCCTGTACTCCCAGGAGCTCACAGATGTAGTGCGGCTGTGTCTGCAGCAGGTGAGCCTGTACTCCCAGGAGCTGACATATGTTGTGCGGCTGTGTCTGCAGCAGGTGAGCCTGTACTCCCAGGAGCTGACAGATGTAGTGCGGCTATGTCTGCAGCAGGTGAGCCTGTACTCCCAGGAGCTGACAGATGTAGTGCGGCTGTGTCTGCAGCAGGTGAGCCTGTACTCCCAGGAGCTGACAGATGTAGTGCGGCTGTGTCTGCAGCAGGTGAGCCTGTACTCCCAGGAGCTGACAGATGTAGTGCGGCTGTGTCTGCAGCAGGTGAGCCTGTACTTCCAGGAGCTGACAGATGTCGTGCGGCTGTGTCTGCAGCAGGTGAGCCTGTACTCTCCAGAGCTGACAGATGTAGTGCGGCTGTGTCTGCAGCAGGTGAGCCTGTACTTCCAGGAGCTGACAGATGTCGTGCGGCTGTGTCTGTAGCAGGTGAGCCTGTACTCCCCGGAGCTGAGAATCTGCAGATTTCTGAATTACAGTGTCCTTCTAGAATCAGGATTATGGTTCTGTTTGTTTTAGGACCCAGAGAAGAGACCCAGCGCAGAAGAGATCTTGGAGCAGCCATTGCTGAGTCTTCGGCGGAGGTAAACACAGCAGGGTACTTTGGAGATGGGAACCCCCTTAGTACAGGGTGATGAGAATTCTCATGGTTCTTTACAGGGATATGGAGGAACAGGTGTCTCTCCTCAACAAGTCCAACAAGAGACCCAGGTGAGGAGAAGAGACTGCGCTGCATCCCCCCTGCAGCTCTGAAATTGTGCTGATCATCTCTCATGTTTTCTAAGGCCGGGCGCTGTCACTGAGGCCCCTGTTGCAGTGGTTACGTCTCGGAGCAGTGAAGTTTATGTGTGGGGAGGTGGAAAATCCACTCCGCAGAAGTTAGATGTGTTTAAGGGAGGGTGCCGTGCCCGACAGGTGTGTGCCGGAGACGCTCATTTTGCAGTGGTGACGGTGGAGAAAGAGCTGTACTCTTGGGTGGTAAGTGCTGAGAGCAGAAAGCTGTAAACCTTCAGTGTTTGCATTTACCTGACACCAGAACATCTCCCCAGAACATGCAGGGAGGCTCAAAGCTGCATGGTCAACTGGGCCACGGGGACCGTGCCTCATACCGGCAACCAAAACACGTGGAGAAGCTGCAGGGCAAATCTGTGCAAGAAGTCAGCTGTGGTGGAGATTTCACCATGTGTATTACCGGTGAGTGAGGAGAGCCATCTGATGCTCCCTGTGCATCGCGCTGAGAGTAAGTGTTTGTTCCTGTTGTGCAGATGAAGGTCAGCTCTACTCCTTTGGCTCGGATTACTATGGCTGCCTGGGAGTGGGTCAGAGCCTAGGCTCTGAGGTCCTAGAGCCCATTCTGGTGGATTTCTTCCTGAATGAACCCATTGAACAGGTGTCATGTGGTGATAGTCACGTCATGGTTCTGACTCGCAGCAAGTGCGTGTACTCGTGGGGCTGCGGCGAGTACGGTACGTGCACTGCATTCTGCGCCCTTCACGCTGATGATTGGAGGGTGCAGCTGTGACCTGAGTTTCCTCTGTGCAGGACGCTTGGGCCTGGACTCGGAGGACGATGTCTCTGCTCCCCAGAAGGTGATTTTCCGGCCTCTGCTCTCTCTTCGTTTGCATGTGAGATCTGCTGTGACATGATTTCCTGTTGCCAGGTGGAGGTGCAGCGCGGCCTGTGCATCGTCAGTGTCAGCTGTGGCTCAGACGGCAGTTTCCTGCTCACCCAGTCTGGGAAAGTTCTTGCCTGTGGCTTAAATGAACACAACAAGCTTGGCTTAAATCAGTGCACTGTGGGCATCATCAATCACGAGGTATGTGGGGGAGCACCTAGTGAATGCACACAGCTGGTGTTCTGCTGCTCCGTGTGATGGCATCACTCTTTGCCCTTAGGCTTATCGTGAAGTACCCTACACCACTTCACTGACTCTCGCCAGGCAACTCTCATTCTACAAAGTGCGAAGCATCTCGCCTGGAAAGACCCATACAGCCGCCATTGATGGTGAGGAGTGGACGTTACCCCCAAACCACCTCCCGTCTGGGTTACCTGTGTTCTCAAGTGTGCCCTCCATTTCTTTAGAGCGTGGCCGTCTTTTGACATTTGGATCTAACAAGTGTGGCCAGCTGGGTGTGGGAGACTATCGGAAGCATCTGGGCATCAACCTCCTGGGTGGACCTCTTGGTGGAAAGCAGGTGATTAGAGTGTCCTGTGGGGATGAGTTCACCATTGCAGCCACTGATGGTGAGTGACTGATCGCTGGGGGGGATGGTGCCGGCTGAATGATCCCTCTCTCCACAATCTGTTGGCTTTTCTTTCAGATAATCATATTTTTGCTTGGGGAAATGGTGGAAATGGCCGTCTGGCTATGACCCCAAATGAGCGGCCTCAAGGCCCTGACATCTGTACCTCCTGGCCACGTCCAATATTTGGCTCCTTACATCATGTGACGGATCTTTCTTGCCGTGGCTGGCACACGATCCTGATTGTGGGTGAGTGGGCACCTTGGTATGTGGGGTGCCTCCGGTCATGGTTACTCTGCTCCCTTACTTATTGATATTTTTTGACAGAGAAAGTCCTGAACTCCAAAACAATTCGCTCTAACAGCAGTGGTCTGTCCATTGGAACACGTGAGTGCCCATTGTGCAGGGAGGGAGGGGTGACTGCTCTTCTGGAATCTGCAGAGATGAATCCTCTTCTTCCCCCACAGTGGCACAGAGCTGCTCGTCGCAGAGCTCTGCGGGAGGCGATGGAGACAGTGCCAGTGAGTCAGTGTCGTCGGAGCCCAGTGATGGCTTTCGTAGGACTATGGAGGCAGAACCAGAGACCAGCCCCTTTAACACCACTGGGAACATGGAGAGCAGCGCGTGCCCGAACTGGCTGCGACAGGTATTAGGCTGGCGAGTATTAGGGCAGGAGCGCCACAGCACTATGTACTGACCACAGGGAGATGGCTTTCTCCCTTGGCAGGAGCTGGAAGAGGCAGAGTTCATCCCGATGCCCGATACACCATCCTTTCAGGATATGGAGTTCTCGCAGGACATGCCTCCACTATTAGAAGAGCTGCAGCAGACCCCCGCAGAAGCTCCAGCACTGGTCCAGCAGGTAATGGGGGGGACTGCGGAGGGGGCAGCGGGGTTGTGTGGACACTACATGGTCCGTGCTGTCTTTCCAGGAGCCACAGTCCTGTGTGTGCAGCGCTCTGCAGGAAGAGGTGAAGAGACTGCAGGGACTGGTGATCACCTGTATGAGTGAGCAGGAGAGTCTGCGCAGAGACAATGCCCGGCTGACCGTGCTGGTCCAGGAGCTTGAGGACAAGCTGCAGGCAGTGATGCAGGTAGGTGTGAAGCGCTCAGCAGCGCCACTCCACAAGCACTGTTCACTGGGGGAAGTGACGCTTTTTGTCTTTCAGCAGGGTCTGGCGGTTAGTAAACAAGGGGAGACCATCCAGGTGCTGCAGAGACAGGTAATGCCCCCCATGCTGCAGTGATACAACTGGTGCAGGGCCGCTGCTTAACCCAGGGGGTGATCTGACCTATGGGATCCTGACAATCCCGAGAACTAGAGGGCGAAAGCTTTTCTCGTGGCCGGGAGCAGAGCGGATCTTGTCGACAGGAATCCTCTGTATCCAGTTGAAGGGGGAGGAGCCAGAAAACTGAGCGCACAATAGGCTGACCCCCCTGCGCTGGAATACTGCTGTTCATGTAGAAATCTCAGGTTAGGAACGCTCTGTGAGCCCAGCTGCCAATGACAAGGCAACCTCTCCCGGTGGGAACCTGCCCTCGCCTCTCCCGGTGGGAACCTGCCCTCGCCTCTCCCGGTGGGAACCTGCCCTCGCCTCTCCCGGTGGGAACGTGCCCTCGCCTCTCCCGGTGGGAACGTGCCCTCGCCTCTCCCGGTGGGAACCTGCCCTCGCCTCTCCCGGTGGGAACCTGCCCTCGCCTCTCCCGGTGGGAACCTGCCCTCGCCTCTCCCGGTGGGAACCTGCCCTCGCCTCTCCCGGTGGGAACCTGCCCTCGCCTCTCCCGGTGGGAACCTGCCCTCGCCTCTCCCGGTGGGAACCTGCCCTCGCCTCTCCCGGTGGGAACGTGCCCTCGCCTCTCCCGGTGGGAACGTGCCCTCGCCTCTCCCGGTGGGAACGTGCCCTCGCCTCTCCCGGTGGGAACCTGCCCTCGCCTCTCCCGGTGGGAACGTGCCCTCGCCTCTCCCGGTGGGAACGTGCCCTCGCCTCTCCCGGTGGGAACGTGCCCTCGCCTCTCCCGGTGGGAACGTGCCCTCGCCTCTCCCGGTGGGAACGTGCCCTCGCCTCTCCCGGTGGGAACGTGCCCTCGCCTCTCCCGGTAGAATGAGGTAGCAGTCCCTTCATTATCAGCATGGGAAACACCTCCATTAGAGAGATGGAGGCAGAACGCTAGATCCACCATTGCCCTGCTCAGTGCCCTCTGCATAAGACACAGAACATGCCCACTATGCTCTCCCATAGAGGTCAGTAGTGGATGGTAAGATCCCCTCCGTGGCACATTAGGGTGCAGAGCATGCTCACTACAATCTCCAGACAGCATATGGCTGATTGTAGCTCCTGCAATCATCTGCAGAAAACCGAGTAACGCCATCAGACAAGACAGTTGAAAATGTCTGTTTCTGGTTTTAATTAGGAAAAATTCCACTGAAAGGGTTTTTCTTGGACTTTCATATTGATGGCCTATCCTTAGGGTGACGTTGAATCTAGGGCTCCAGCCGTTGTGTAGTGGCCGGAGCTGGTACTGCAGCGCTGCACAGGGGATGGAGCTTTGCATTTGGGAGACCTCCCCGATCAGATCCTGAGGGGGTGTCCTAACAGTAAGAATGTACTTATGTTCCATTCATCTTCCTGCAGGTGGCGCTCTGTATGAAGGGGGCATCCTCTGCTGGTGGCAGCACAGAAACCTCCAGAGAAGACTGTGACGAGGGCTCGTGGTGCTTCCTGGGCACAGACCCCTGCCGCTCTGCTTCTGGGACCTCCATGTGATAGCGTCACGTTCCTGTCATGAAGAGAGAGACTTGTCAGTGCCTTATCTGAGCACAGCGCCCCCCGGTGCCCGGAGACCGCTGCTGGAGCCCAGGGATGGGCGGATGGGCGGATTTCATTGCCAAACAGGACAGTTTGTTTCTGCACGGCCGCCTTTAATTTTGCCAAAGATGTCCAGGCTGAAAGTGACAGTGGACAGCGCGAGGGGCCCGGCCCCCGGCAGTATTCGGTCACTTCCAGCCCTTCTCACACCCAATGTGAAATAAACCACTGTGTGAAGCCGCCGCTGTGCAGACCTCTCATATACGGAATAAGTAAGTGCCCCCCTAGGCAGCACGTCCATTGCTGAGGCCTGTACCGGGCGCAGTGGTCACTGTGGATGCATCCATCTAAGCTTATTTCTACATTCCTGCTCCACTAAATCTGCGCCGTCCACAGTGGATTCCACACAGACACCGCAGCCGTGGCGCCATTCCCCGATATTGACCTGCAGGCATTTTCCCCCCTCTCCAACCGACGTGGCGTCCCCCTACAGCAGGCACCCCCAAACTGCGGCTACAACTCCCACAATGCCCTGCTGTAGGCTCATGCTGGGAGTTGTAGTTTTGCAACAGCTGGGTGGCCGCAGTTTGAGGATGCCTGGCCTACAGCATCTTGATGGGGCTCACGTCCAGACGTTCCACGTCACTCCATTGACTTCTAAGGGTTATACGTCACTGGACGCCTATACATGCCCCTCTACAGGTATATAAGTACCCGCCTATACATGCCCCTCTACAGGTATATAAGTACCCGGCCGCCTATACATGCCCCTCTACAGGTATATAAGTACCCGCCTATACATGCCCCTCTACAGGTATATAAGTACCCGGCCGGCTATACATGCCCCTCTACAGGTATATAAGTACCCGGTCGTCTATACATGCCCCTCTACAGGTATATAAGTACCCGCCTATACATGCCCCTCTACAGGTATATAAGTACCCGGTCGTCTATACATGCCCCTCTACAGGTATATAAGTACCCGCCTATACATGCCCCTCTACAGGTATATAAGTACCCGGCCGCCTATACATGCCCCTCTACAGGTATATAAGTACCCGGTCGTCTATACATGCCCCTCTACAGGTATATAAGTACCCGCCTATACATGCCCCTCTACAGGTATATAAGTATCCGCCTATACATGCCCCTCTACAGGTATATAAGTACCCGGCCGGCTATACATGCCCCTCTACAGGTATATAAGTACCCGGTCGTCTATACATGCCCCTCTACAGGTATATAAGTACCCGCCTATACATGCCCCTCTACAGGTATATAAGTACCCGGCCGCCTATACATGCCCCTCTACAGGTATATAAGTACCCGGTCGCCTATACATGCCCCTCTACAGGTATATAAGTACCCCCGGTCGCCTATACATGCCCCTCTACAGGTATATAAGTACCCCGGTCGCCTATACATGCCCCTCTACAGGTATATAAGTACCCGGTCGCCTATACATGCCCCTCTACAGGTATATAAGTACCCGGTCGCCTATACATGCCCCTCTACAGGTATATAAGTACCCGGTCGCCTATACATGCCCCTCTACAGGTATATAAGTACCCGGTCGCCTATACATGCCCCTCTACAGGTATAGATGTCAGTTCCTGCTGGTTCAGTTTAAGCTTTTTTTTGCTGTATGCCTTTTATTGTGATCTAATGGGACACTGTCTTCTAATACAGCAGCCCCTTATAGATACATATGGCATAAAACGACAAACATGGTGTAAAGACGTAGGAAGCCTCGTACCTGTCAGCGGCGGCGGGATGGGGGAGGTCGGGGTCTGCTTTTAATTGTCTCACACTTAGGAATATGTCGTTCGGCTGCACGTGGAGAAAAGCGTCGGCTGCAGTGAGGACAAGCCACGTAATCTGGGTTATCTTCTGGGGGCACAGGGGGCAGATCGGCTATCCTTCCCCCTCTGGCAACAACATCCTGCACTACTCGCGCCTGATGAATGGTCCTCAAGAAAGACTCATGCTTCTTACGCCAGGAGCTGGCTTTCACCTGCCAATAAAAAAAGATAAGTGAGGAAGGAAATATCAGACCAGTACTAACGTGGGTAGAAGGGGAAGACCTTGGGAACGGTACAAAAGGTGAGAAGAGGGAAATCAGAGGCCAAGGCAAGGCTTGAGGGGGGAGGCAGACACCAGAGGAAGGCAAGGAGTGGCCATAGGACGGGTGACAGCACGAGGGGAGGACAAAGGGAAGGCTGGGAGGTGAGAGGAGGCCAGGGGCTAGGCGTGGGAGGGCGAGAACATGAGGGCAGGACGAAGGGAGTGCAGGGAAGGCTGTGAGGGGAGGCCAGGGGCTAGGCGTGGGAGGGCGAGAACATGAGGGCAGGACGAAGGGAGTGCAGGGAAGGCTGGGAGGTAAGGGGAGGCCAGGGGCTAGGCGTGGGAGGGCGAGAACATGAGGGCAGGACGAAGGGAGTGCAGCGAAGGCTGGGAGGTGAGGCCAGGGGCTAGGCGTGGGAAGGCGAGAACATGAGGGCAGGACGAATGGAGTGCAGGGAAGGCTGGGAGGTGAGAGGAGGCCAGGGGCTAGGCGTGGGAGGGCGAGAACATGAGGGCAGGACGAAGGGAGTGCAGCGAAGGCTGGGAGGTGAGGCCAGGGGCTAGGCGTGGGAGGGCGAGAACATGAGGGCAGGACGAAGGGAGTGCAGGGAAGGCTGGGAGGTGAGGCCAGGGGCTAGGCGTGGGAGGGCGAGAACATGAGGGCAGGACGAAGGGAGTGCAGGGAAGGCTGGGAGGTGAGGCCAGGGGCTAGGCGTGGGAGGGCGAGAACATGAGGGCAGGACGAAGGGAGTGCAGGGAAGGCTGGGAGGTGAGGCCAGGGGCTAGGCGTGGGAGGGCGAGAACATGAGGGCAGGACGAAGGGAGTGCAGGGAAGGCTGTGAGGGGAGGCCAGGGGCTAGGCGTGGGAGGGCGAGAACATGAGGGCAGGACGAAGGGAGTGCAGGGAAGGCTGGGAGGTAAGGGGAGGCCAGGGGCTAGGCGTGGGAGGGCGAGAACATGAGGGCAGGACAAAGGGAGTGCAGGGAAGGCTGGGAGGTGAGGGGAGGCCAGGGGCTAGGCGTGGGAGGGCGAGAACATGAGGGGAGGGAAGGACAAAGGGAGTGCAGGGAAGGCTGGGAGAAGAGGGAAGGCGAAAGCATGAGGGCAGGACGAAGGGAGTGCAGGGAAGGCTGGGAGGTGAGGCGGGGGCCAGGGGCTAGGCGTGGGAAGGCGAGAACATGAGTGCAGGACGAAGGGAGTGCAGGGAAGGCTGGGAGGTGAGGCCAGGGGCTAGGCGTGGGAGGGCGAGAACATGAGGGCAGGACAAAAGGGAGTGCAGGGAAGGCTGGGAGGTGAGGCCAGGGGCTAGGCGTGGGAGGGCGAGAACATGAGGGCAGGACGAAGGGAGTGGAGGGAAGGCTGGGAGGTGAGGCCAAGGGGCCAGGCGTGGGAGGGCGAGAACATGAGGGCAGGATGAAGGGAGTGCAGGGAAGGCTGGGAGGTGAGGCGGGGGCCAGGGGCTAGGCGTGGGAGGGCGAGAACATGAGGGCAGGACGAAGGGAGTGCACGGAAGGCTGGGAGGTGAGGCCAGGGAAGGCTGGGAGGTGAGGCCAGGGGCTAGGCGTGGGAGGGCGAGAACATGAGGGCAGGACGAAGGGAGTGCAGGGAAGGCTGGGAGGTGAGGCCAGGGGCTAGGCGTGGGAGGGCGAGAACATGAGGGCAGGACAAAGGGAAGGCTGGGAGGTGAGGGGAGGCCAGGGGCTAGGCGTGGGAGGGCGAGAACATGAGGGCAGGACAAAGGGAGTGCAGGGAAGGCTGGGAGAAGAGGGAAGGCGAAAGCATGAGGGGAGAACAAAGGGAGTCGAGGGAAGGCTGGGAGGCCAGGGGAAGGTCGTTGGAGGGAGAGAGCATGAGGGGAGGACAAAGGGAAGGCGGGGAGGTGAGGGGAAGCCAGGAGGAAGGCATGAGAGGGTGAGAACATGAGGGCAGGACGAAGGGAGTGCAGGGAAGGCGTGGGAGGGTGAGAGCATGAGGGGAGAACAAAGGGAGGTGAGAGGAGGCCAGGGGCTAGGCATGGGAGGGTGAGAACATGAGGGGAGGACGAAGGGAGTGCAGGGAAGGCTGGGAGGTGAGGGGAGGCCAGGAGGAAGGCGTGGGAGGGTGAGAACATGAGGGCAGGACGAAGGGAGTGCAGGGAAGGCTGGGAGGTGAGGCCAGGGGGAAGGCGAGGGCATGAGGGGAGAACAAAGGGAGGTGAGGGGAGGCCAGAGGCTAGGCGTGGGAGGGTGAGAACATGAGGGCGGGACAAAGGGAGTGTAGGGAAGGCTGGGAGGTGAGGGGAGGCCAGGGGGAAGGCGTGGGAGGGTGAGAACATGAGGGGAGGATAAATGGGCTGGGAGGGGAGGACAAAGGGAGTCGAGGGAAGGCGCAGGAGGGCGAGAGCATGAGTGGAGGACGAAGGGAGCCGAGGGAAGGCTGGGAGGTGAGGGGAGGACAAAAGGGAGTGCAGGGAAGGCTGGGAGGCCAGGGGAAGGCGCGGGAGGGCGAGAGCATGAGGGGAGGACAAAGGGAGTCGATGGAAGGCTGGGAGGTGAGGGGAGTCTGGGGGGGCGAGAGCATGAGGGGAGGACAAAGGGAGTGCAGGGAAGGCTGGGGCGTGAGGGGAGTCTGGGGGGGCAAGAGCATGAGGGGAGGACAAAGGGAGTGCAGGGAAGGCTGGGAGGTGAGGAGGCCGACGAACAATATCATAGGAAAAGGGGAGGTCAAGGCTTCCGGGGGCGGAGCAAACTGGGAAGACTGGGAGGTGAGTGGAGGCTGGCAGACGGCAGAGGAAGGCAAGGAGTGGCCAGGGGAAAGCGTGGAAAAGTAGAATGAGGAGAGGTGCATGAGGATGAGAGCATAAAGGAAGAAGGGGAATGTGTCGGAGGGCGAGAAGACGGGTACAGGCCAGAGGAAGGCATGAGGAAAGGTGTGGGAAGCAAGAGGACACGGGGAAGGTGAGAAAGGATGAGGATGACCAGAGGAAGGAGAGGAAGAGTGAGGGGAGGTGGATGAGGCTGCAGGAATGTGCGGGAGGAAGAGAAGATGCTGGAGGAAGGTTTGAGGGGACAAGGGGAGGTCGCAAGAAGTGGCCCCGGGGGAGTCTGCAAGAGGACGAGGGGAAGGCATATGGAGAGGGGGAAGGAGCAGGAGGATGAGGGGAGACGTGGAAGGGCAAGAGGAGGAAAGCAAAAGGACGAGCGGAAGGAATGGGAAGGTGTGAGAGGACAGAAGATGAGGGGGGACAGGCAACAGTATGGTAGGCAAGAGGATAAGGGAAGGGTCGGGGGGCGAGACGATAAGGAGAAGGCGTGGGAAAAGGAGAAGGAGCAGAAAGCTGGAGGATGGGCGAAGGTATGGGAGGTGATAGCATGCTCCTGACCTAATGTCAGGGGGTGTCGCTGACCTGGGGGGCTGGGGACGGTTGTCCTCCTATCTTGAGAAGATACTGCTCTAAATCTGTTCCCTTGGCTCGGGCCTTGGAGGAGTCAAACACCTTCCTTCTGGAGCCATGTGCTCGCTCACATACTGCGGTGTGCTTCTGAAGACGGTGCTCCACAAAATGTCGCCCACACAACGGACATGGTACCAGCTGCTGCTCCGGGCTCTCAGGGGCCTTACTGTAAAGCAACGCTTCCTCCGAGTGCTGAAATGATGGGCGTCCACCGCCCTGCACCCCCGGAGGGTCTAGAACAGTGCCCTGTAAGGAAGGATAGGCTTCACCTATGGAGAGGGTACGATCCTTTCTGCCCTCGCTGTACTGGTCTATGGAGAGGGGACGGTACTTCCTGCCCTCACTGTACTGGTCTATGGAGAGGGGACGGTCCTTCCTGCCCTCGGTGTCCTGGTCTATGGAGAGGGGACGGTCCTTCCTGCCCTCGGTGTCCTGGTCTATGGAGTGGGGACGGTCCTTCCTGCCCTCGCTGTCCTGGTCTATGGAGAGGGGACGGTCCTTCCTGCCCTCACTGTACTGGTCTATGGAGAGGGGACGGTCCTTCCTGCCCTCGGTGTCCTGGTCTATGGAGAGGGGACGGTCCTTCCTGCCCTCGGTGTCCTGGTCTATGGAGTGGGGACGGTACTTCCTGCCCTCGCTGTCCTGGTCTATGGAGAGGGGACGGTCCTTCCTGCCCTCACTGTACTGGTCTATGGAGAGGAAACGGTCCTTCCTGCCCTCGGTGTCCTGGTCTATGGAGAGGCGACGGTCCTTCCTGCCCTCGGTGTCCTGGTCTATGGAGTGGGGACGGTACTTCCTGCCCTCGCTGTCCTGGTCTATGGAGAGGCGACGGTCCTTCCTGCCCTCGGTGTCCTGGTCTATGGAGTGGGGACGGTCCTTCCTGCCCTCGGTGTCCTGGTCTATGGAGAGGGGACGGTCCTTCCTGCCCTCGGTGTCCTGGTCTATGGAGTGGGGACGGTCCTTCCTGCCCTCGCTGTCCTGGTCTATGGAGAGGGGACGGTCCTTCCTGCCCTCGGTGTCCTGGTCTATGGAGAGGGGACGGTCCTTCTTGCTCTTTCTGTACTGGTTTATGGAGAGGGGATGATACTTTGTACCCATGTTGTACTGGTCTATCGAGAGGGAACGGTCCTTCGTACCCGTGTTGTACTGGTCTATGGAGAGGGGACTGTCCTTCGTGCCCGCATTGTACTGGTCTATGGAGAGGGGATGGTCCTTCTTGCTGTATTGGTCTATGGAGAGGGGATTATTGTTCTTGCTCTTACTGTACTGGTTTATGGAGAGGGGATTATCCTTTGTGCCCGCTTTGTACTGGTCTATGGAGAGGGGACGGTCCTTTGTGCCCGCTTTGTACTGGTTTATGGAGAGGGGACGGTCCTTTGTGCCCGCATTGTACTGGTTTATGGAGAGGGGACGGTCCTTTGTGCCCGCTTTGTACTGGTCTATGGAGAGGGGACGGTCCTTTGTGCCCGCTTTGTACTGGTCTATGGAGAGGGGATTATCCTTTGTGCCCGCTTTGTTCTGGTCTATGGAGAGGGGACGGTCCTTTGTGCCCGCATTGTACTGGTTTATGGAGAGGGGACGGTCCTTACTGCCCCCGCTGTCTTCTTCCTCCAGTCTGCTTCTTCTGGACCTCCTCTTGGCCTCCCTTTTTTCCTCCTGGTCGGCCTCCTCCTTCTCCCTCTGGATGCGCCTCAGCTCTTCCTCTGTCCGGTGCAGCTTCTCGCGGAGCAGCGCCTCTTTCCTGCGGATCTCAGCCTCCAGATTCCTCTGGCGGTTCTCCAGCTCCTGCCACTGCTCGGCGCGGCTTGGTCCTGACTTGGAGCGGACAAAGGGCATGGGGTGGACGGGCTGGAGGGGGTGGGCGCGGTCCACACCGGCTGTCCTTTTGGGCACGGTCCAGTTTGAGGCCCAGGACTTTTCCTCCAGAGGCCAGGCTCTGGAGCCGCTGACCCGCGGGTGTAATGTCAGCAGCCTCTGCTCCTTGGCCTGCAGCGTCCGCTCCTGGTACTCCTTCTTCAACACCTCCAGCTTGGAGAGGACTCGGGGGCCATGATGTGCTCGCTGGAGGGGGGAGACTTCACTCAGGCCCTCAGGGTAGGGGAAGGAGGCCATGTGGAGTCCGGCCATCGTGGAGGGAGCCGGCCGCCCTCGGGTCACCACAAGACGCGCTGCCCTGGAAGCTGCTTCAGCGCTGTTGTGGCGGTTGCTAGGAAACCATAGCCAATGACGTCACTAAGGGGCTGGCACTGATGGCGTCATCTCCTGGCGCCCACATCCTGACCTGTTGTCATAGGGACGGCGAGAGAGCAGCGGGTAAGTAACGGCAATGTACGTGCTGTGGGTGTCCTGTACCCCTGTATATACAGAGATAAGAGGGGTGTATATTATATATAGTAAGTGTGGGTGTCCTGTACCCCTATATATACAGAGAAGAGGGGTGTATATTATATATAGTAAGTGTGGGTGTCCTGTACCCCTGTATATACAGAGAAAAGGGGTGTATATTATATATAGTAAGTGTGGGTGTCCTGTACCTCTATATATACAGAGAAGAGGGGTGTATATTATATATAGTAAGTGTGGGTGTCCTGTACCCCTGTATATACAGAGAAAAGGGGTGTATATTATATATAGTAAGTGTGGGTGTCCTGTACCCCTATATATACAGAGAAGAGGGGTGTATATTATATATAGTAAGTGTGGGTGTCCTGTACCTCTATATATACAGAGAAAAGGGGTGTATATTATATATAGTAAGTGTGGGTGTCCTGTACCCCTATATATACAGAGAAGAGGGGTGTATATTATATATAGTAAGTGTGGGTGTCCTGTACCCCTGTATATACAGAGAAGAGGGGTGTATATTATATATAGTAAGTGTGGGTGTCCTGTACCTCTGTATATACAGAGAAGAGGGGTGTATATTATATATAGTAAGTGTGGGTGTCCTGTACCCCTATATATACAGAGAAGAGGGGTGTATATTATATATAGTAAGTGTGGGTGTCCTGTACCCCTGTATATACAGAGAAGAGGGGTGTATATTATATATAGTAAGTGTGGGTGTCCTGTACCCCTATATATACAGAGAAGAGGGGTGTATATTATATATAGTAAGTGTGGGTGTCCTGTACCCCTATATATACAGAGAAGAGGGGTGTATATTATATATAGTAAGTGTGGGTGTCCTGTACCCCTGTATATACAGAGAAGAGGGGTGTATATTATATATAGTAAGTGTGGGTGTCCTGTACCCCTGTATATACAGAGAAGAGGGGTGTATATTATATATAGTAAGTGTGGGTGTCCTGTACCGCTATATATACAGAGATAAGGGGTGTATATTATATATAGTAAGTGTGGGTGTCCTGTACCCCTGTATATACAGAGATAAGAGGGGTGTATATTATATATAGTAAGTGTGGGTGTCCTGTACCCCTGTATATACAGAGATAAGAGGGGTGTATATTATATATAGTAAGTGTGGGTGTCCTGTACCCCTGTATATACAGAGAAAAGGGGTGTATATTATATATAGTAAGTGTGGGTGTCCTGTACCCCTATATATACAGAGAAAAGGGGTGTATATTATATATAGTAAGTGTGGGTGTCCTGTACCCCTGTATATACAGAGAAGAGGGGTGTATATTATATATAGTAAGTGTGGGTGTCCTGTACCCCTGTATATACAGAGAAAAGGGGTGTATATTATATATAGTAAGTGTGGGTGTCCTGTACCCCTATATATACAGAGAAGAGGGGTGTATATTATATATAGTAAGTGTGGGTGTCCTGTACCCCTGTATATACAGAGAGAAGAGGGGTGTATATTATATATAGTAAGTGTGGGTGTCCTGTACCCCTATATATACAGATAAGAGGGGTGTATATTATATATAGTAAGTGTGGGTGTCCTGTACCTCTATATATACAGAGAAGAGGGGTGTATATTATATATAGTAAGTGTGGGTGTCCTGTACCCCTATATATACAGAGAAAAGGGGTGTATATTATATATAGTAAGTGTGGGTGTCCTGTACCCCTATATATACAGATAAGAGGGGTGTATATTATATATAGTAAGTGTGGGTGTCCTGTACCCCTGTATATACAGAGAAAAGGGGTGTATATTATATATAGTAAGTGTGGGTGTCCTGTACCGCTATATATACAGAGATAAGAGGGGTGTATATTATATATAGTAAGTGTGGGTGTCCTGTACCCCTATATATACAGAGATAAGAGGGGTGTATATTATATATAGTAAGTGTGGGTGTCCTGTACCCCTATATATACAGAGAAAAGGGGTGTATATTATATATAGTAAGTGTGGGTGTCCTGTACCCCTGTATATACAGAGATAAGAGGGGTGTATATTATATATAGTAAGTGTGGGTGTCCTGTACCCCTATATATACAGAGAAAAGGGGTGTATATTATATATAGTAAGTGTGGGTGTCCTGTACCCCTGTATATACAGAGAAGAGGGGTGTATATTATATATAGTAAGTGTGGGTGTCCTGTACCTCTATATACACAGAGAAGAGGGGTGTATATTATATATAGTAAGTGTGGGTGTCCTGTACCCCTGTATATACAGAGATAAGAGGGGTGTATATTATATATAGTAAGTGTGGGTGTCCTGTACCCCTGTATATACAGAGAAGAGGGGTGTATATTATATATAGTAAGTGTGGTTGTCCTGTACCCCTATATATACAGAGAAGAGGGGTGTATATTATATATAGTAAGTGTGGGTGTCCTGTACCCCTATATATACAGAGAAGAGGGGTGTATATTATATATAGTAAGTGTGGGTGTCCTGTACCCCTGTATATACAGAGAAAAGGGGTGTATATTATATATAGTAAGTGTGGGTGTCCTGTACCCCTATATATACAGAGAAGAGGGGTGTATATTATATATAGTAAGTGTGGGTGTCCTGTACCCCTGTATATACAGAGAGAAGAGGGGTGTATATTATATATAGTAAGTGTGGGTGTCCTGTACCCCTATATATACAGATAAGAGGGGTGTATATTATATATAGTAAGTGTGGGTGTCCTGTACCTCTATATATACAGAGAAGAGGGGTGTATATTATATATAGTAAGTGTGGGTGTCCTGTACCCCTATATATACAGAGAAAAGGGGTGTATATTATATATAGTAAGTGTGGGTGTCCTGTACCCCTATATATACAGATAAGAGGGGTGTATATTATATATAGTAAGTGTGGGTGTCCTGTACCCCTATATACACAGAGAAGAGGGGTGTATATTATATATAGTAAGTGTGGGTGTCCTGTACCCCTGTATATACAGAGAAGAGGGGTGTATATTATATATAGTAAGTGTGGGTGTCCTGTACCCCTGTATATACAGAGAAAAGGGGTGTATATTATATATAGTAAGTGTGGGTGTCCTGTACCCCTATATATACAGAGAAGAGGGGTGTATATTATATATAGTAAGTGTGGGTGTCCTGTACCCCTGTATATACAGAGAGAAGAGGGGTGTATATTATATATAGTAAGTGTGGGTGTCCTGTACCCCTATATATACAGATAAGAGGGGTGTATATTATATATAGTAAGTGTGGGTGTCCTGTACCTCTATATATACAGAGAAGAGGGGTGTATATTATATATAGTAAGTGTGGGTGTCCTGTACCCCTATATATACAGAGAAAAGGGGTGTATATTATATATAGTAAGTGTGGGTGTCCTGTACCCCTATATATACAGATAAGAGGGGTGTATATTATATATAGTAAGTGTGGGTGTCCTGTACCCCTGTATATACAGAGAAAAGGGGTGTATATTATATATAGTAAGTGTGGGTGTCCTGTACCGCTATATATACAGAGATAAGAGGGGTGTATATTATATATAGTAAGTGTGGGTGTCCTGTACCCCTATATATACAGAGATAAGAGGGGTGTATATTATATATAGTAAGTGTGGGTGTCCTGTACCCCTATATATACAGAGAAAAGGGGTGTATATTATATATAGTAAGTGTGGGTGTCCTGTACCCCTGTATATACAGAGATAAGAGGGGTGTATATTATATATAGTAAGTGTGGGTGTCCTGTACCCCTATATATACAGAGAAAAGGGGTGTATATTATATATAGTAAGTGTGGGTGTCCTGTACCCCTGTATATACAGAGAAGAGGGGTGTATATTATATATAGTAAGTGTGGGTGTCCTGTACCTCTATATACACAGAGAAGAGGGGTGTATATTATATATAGTAAGTGTGGGTGTCCTGTACCCCTGTATATACAGAGATAAGAGGGGTGTATATTATATATAGTAAGTGTGGTTGTCCTGTACCCCTATATATACAGAGAAGAGGGGTGTATATTATATATAGTAAGTGTGGGTGTCCTGTACCCCTATATATACAGAGAAGAGGGGTGTATATTATATATAGTAAGTGTGGGTGTCCTGTACCCCTATATACACAGAGAAAAGGGGTGTATATTATATATAGTAAGTGTGGGTGTCCTGTACCCCTATATACACAGAGAAGAGGGGTGTATATTATATATAGTAAGTGTGGGTGTCCTGTACCCCTATATATACAGAGAAGAGGGGTGTATATTATATATAGTAAGTGTGGGTGTCCTGTACCCCTATATATACAGAGAAGAGGGGTGTATATTATATATAGTAAGTGTGGGTGTCCTGTACCCCTATATATACAGAGAAGAGGGGGTGTATATTATATATAGTAAGTGTGGGTGTCCTGTACCCCTATATATACAGAGAAGAGGGGGTGTATATTATATATAGTAAGTGTGGGTGTCCTGTACCCCTATATATACAGAGAAAAGGGGTGTATATTATATATAGTAAGTGTGGGTGTCCTGTACCCCTGTATATACAGAGATAAGAGGGGTGTATATTATATATAGTAAGTGTGGGTGTCCTGTACCCCTATATATACAGAGAAAAGGGGTGTATATTATATATAGTAAGTGTGGGTGTCCTGTACCCCTGTATATACAGAGAAGAGGGGTGTATATTATATATAGTAAGTGTGGGTGTCCTGTACCTCTATATACACAGAGAAGAGGGGTGTATATTATATATAGTAAGTGTGGGTGTCCTGTACCCCTGTATATACAGAGATAAGAGGGGTGTATATTATATATAGTAAGTGTGGGTGTCCTGTACCCCTGTATATACAGAGAAGAGGGGTGTATATTATATATAGTAAGTGTGGTTGTCCTGTACCCCTATATATACAGAGAAGAGGGGTGTATATTATATATAGTAAGTGTGGGTGTCCTGTACCCCTATATATACAGAGAAGAGGGGTGTATATTATATATAGTAAGTGTGGGTGTCCTGTACCCCTATATACACAGAGAAAAGGGGTGTATATTATATATAGTAAGTGTGGGTGTCCTGTACCCCTATATACACAGAGAAGAGGGGTGTATATTATATATAGTAAGTGTGGGTGTCCTGTACCCCTATATATACAGAGAAGAGGGGTGTATATTATATATAGTAAGTGTGGGTGTCCTGTACCCCTATATATACAGAGAAGAGGGGTGTATATTATATATAGTAAGTGTGGGTGTCCTGTACCCCTGTATATACAGAGAGAAGAGGGGTGTATATTATATATAGTAAGTGTGGGTGTCCTGTACCCCTGTATATACAGAGAAAAGGGGTGTATATTATATATAGTAAGTGTGGGTGTCCTGTACCCCTGTATATACAGAGAAAAGGGGTGTATATTATATATAGTAAGTGTGGGTGTCCTGTACCCCTGTATATACAGAGAAAAGGGGTGTATATTATATATAGTAAGTGTGGGTGTCCTGTACCCCTGTATATACAGAGAAGAGGGGTGTATATTATATATAGTAAGTGTGGGTGTCCTGTACCCCTGTATATACAGAGAAGAGGGGTGTATATTATATATAGTAAGTGTGGGTGTCCTGTACCTCTATATATACAGAGATAAGAGGGGTGTATATTATATATAGTAAGTGTGGGTGTCCTGTACCCCTATATATACAGAGAGAAGGGGTGTATATTATATATAGTAAGTGTGGGTGTCCTGTACCCCTGTATATACAGAGATAAGAGGGGTGTATATTATATATAGTAAGTGTGGGTGTCCTGTACCCCTGTATATACAGAGAAGAGGGGTGTATATTATATATAGTAAGTGTGGGTGTCCTGTACCCCTGTATATACAGAGAAGAGGGGTGTATATTATATATAGTAAGTGTGGGTGTCCTGTACCCCTATATATACAGAGAAGAGGGGTGTATATTATATATAGTAAGTGTGGGTGTCCTGTACCTCTATATATACAGAGAAGAGGGGTGTATATTATATATAGTAAGTGTGGGTGTCCTGTACCCCTATATATACAGAGAAAAGGGGTGTATATTATATATAGTAAGTGTGGGTGTCCTGTACCCCTGTATATACAGAGAAGAGGGGTGTATATTATATATAGTAAGTGTGGGTGTCCTGTACCGCTATATATACAGAGATAAGGGGTGTATATTATATATAGTAAGTTTGGGTGTCCTGTACCCCTGTATATACAGAGATAAGAGGGGTGTATATTATATATAGTAAGTGTGGGTGTCCTGTACCCCTGTATATACAGAGATAAGAGGGGTGTATATTATATATAGTAAGTGTGGGTGTCCTGTACCCCTATATATACACAGAGAAAAGGGGTGTATATTATATATAGTAAGTGTGGGTGTCCTGTACCCCTGTATATACAGAGAAGAGGGGTGTATATTATATATAGTAAGTGTGGGTGTCCTGTACCCCTGTATATACAGAGAAGAGGGGTGTATATTATATATAGTAAGTGTGGGTGTCCTGTACCCCTGTATATACAGAGAAGAGGGGTGTATATTATATATAGTAAGTGTGGGTGTCCTGTACCCCTATATACACAGAGAAGAGGGGTGTATATTATATATAGTAAGTGTGGGTGTCCTGTACCCCTATATACACAGAGAAGAGGGGTGTATATTATATATAGTAAGTGTGGGTGTCCTGTACCCCTGTATATACAGAGATAAGAGGGGTGTATATTATATATAGTAAGTGTGGGTGTCCTGTACCCCTGTATATACAGAGATAAGAGGGGTGTATATTATATATAGTAAGTGTGGGTGTCCTGTACCCCTATATATACAGAGATAAGAGGGGTGTATATTATATATAGTAAGTGTGGGTGTCCTGTACCCCTGTATATACAGAGATAAGAGGGGTGTATATTATATATAGTAAGTGTGGGTGTCCTGTACCCCTATATACACAGAGAAGAGGGGTGTATATTATATATAGTAAGTGTGGGTGTCCTGTACCCCTATATATACAGAGAAGAGGGGTGTATATTATATATAGTAAGTGTGGGTGTCCTGTACCCCTGTATATACAGAGAAGAGGGGTGTATATTATATATAGTAAGTGTGGGTGTCCTGTACCCCTATATATACAGAGAAGAGGGGTGTATATTATATATAGTAAGTGTGGGTGTCCTGTACCCCTGTATATACAGAGATAAGAGGGGTGTATATTATATATAGTAAGTGTGGGTGTCCTGTACCCCTGTATATACAGAGAAGAGGGGTGTATATTATATATAGTAAGTGTGGGTGTCCTGTACCCCTGTATATACAGAGAAAAGGGGTGTATATTATATATAGTAAGTGTGGGTGTCCTGTACCCCTATATATACAGAGAAAAGGGGTGTATATTATATATAGTAAGTGTGGGTGTCCTGTACCCCTATATATACAGAGAAGAGGGGTGTATATTATATATAGTAAGTGTGGGTGTCCTGTACCCCTATATATACACAGAGAAAAGGGGTGTATATTATATATAGTAAGTGTGGGTGTCCTGTACCCCTATATATACAGAGAAGAGGGGTGTATATTATATATAGTAAGTGTGGGTGTCCTGTACCCCTGTATATACAGAGAAGAGGGGTGTATATTATATATAGTAAGTGTGGGTGTCCTGTACCTCTGTATATACAGAGAAGAGGGGGTGTATATTATATATAGTAAGTGTGGGTGTCCTGTACCCCTATATATACAGAGATAAGAGGGGTGTATATTATATATAGTAAGTGTGGTTGTCCTGTACCCCTATATATACAGAGAAGAGGGGTGTATATTATATATAGTAAGTGTGGGTGTCCTGTACCTCTGTATATACAGAGAAGAGGGGTGTATATTATATATAGTAAGTGTGGGTGTCCTGTACCCCTGTATATACAGAGATAAGAGGGGTGTATATTATATATAGTAAGTGTGGGTGTCCTGTACCCCTATATATACAGAGAAGAGGGGTGTATATTATATATAGTAAGTGTGGGTGTCCTGTACCCCTGTATATACAGAGAAGAGGGGTGTATATTATATATAGTAAGTGTGGGTGTCCTGTACCTCTATATATACAGAGAAGAGGGGTGTATATTATATATAGTAAGTGTGGGTGTCCTGTACCCCTGTATATACAGAGAAGAGGGGTGTATATTATATATAGTAAGTGTGGGTGTCCTGTACCCCTGTATATACAGAGAAGAGGGGTGTATATTATATATAGTAAGTGTGGGTGTCCTGTACCCCTATATATACAGAGATAAGAGGGGTGTATATTATATATAGTAAGTGTGGGTGTCCAGTACCCCTATATATACACACAAGAGGGGTGTATATTATATATAGTAAGTGTGGGTGTCCTGTACCCCTATATATACAGACAAGAGGGGGTGTATATTATATTAGGGCTCTTCAGACATAAGGGTTCACATACATAATCTACAGTAACCATAAGGTCGCAGCGACAGACCGGCTCACAGCGGCGAGGACCTACGAGGGGACGGAGACAGTCGGTGAGGACGCTGCTTCGGTGTGTAGTGGCTGCAGTGGGGGTCTCGGGGCTCTTGAAGGTTTCAGTGTTGGGGGAAAGGCTGATTTGCTGGGATAGTGAGTCCTAGAGTGTGGCGGATCCCCCTGGAAATTATGTGTACCCCCTTTCCCTAAATTCTGATTAGTCAGAAAGCTCAGAGAAATGAGGAGCAGACATCAGCGACATTGACACTGCTTTACAGTGGTGTAAAGTCGTACTGTGGATGGGAATTACATTTTAGGATGGCAGTATGGAGGAGGGTGATGTAGGATGGCAGTATGGAGGAGGGTGACGTAGTAAGATGACAGTATGGGAGAGGGTGACGTAGGATGGCAGTATGGAGGAGGGTGACGTAGGATGGCAGTATGGAGGAGGGTGACGTAGGATGGCAGTATGGAGGAGGGTGACGTAGGATGGCAGTATGGAGGAGGGTGACGTAGTAAGATAACGGTATGGAGGAGAGTGACGTAGTAAGATAACGGTATGGAGGAGGGTGACGTAGTAAGATGGCAGTATGGAGGAGGGTGTAACCGACCGTTTCAGCAGACAAGGGGTTAAAATCCGTTTAGGCGATGGGCCCCTTTCTTAGAGACAGGCCCAGCTACTGCAGAACACCAATGTCCCGAACTGGATACAAAGTAGCACTCAGAACTGGAACCTCACGAATAGCTGCTAGCAGACGAACAGGAATCAGCTTACACTCCTGGCAATCAGTCCCTAACAGCATACAGCGGATCCCCCCCAATAACGAGACAAGGCTCCGTGTTGAGGGTCAAGCAGTGGTCTGACTGTACTTCACGTACAGCCTCTTTTATTCATAAACCACAAACATAGTACTGCCCACAGAGGTTTGAAATATAACCAATCATTAATTTACAACACATACAATGATACAACATATCCCCACAATGCATCATGGTTTCCTCCCCTCTGTCCCGGAGACAACCGAGGGGCAATCCAATTATCTCTCAGGACAAAGAGAAATCGCCAATACACATGTGCAGACAACAGGACAGACATCACCATTTAAACACACAATGGGACAATGGCACAATAGAAACACACCCAGCATTTTCCTCCCAAGCTGACAAGTTACACTTATTATAAATTGTTACAACTTTGTGAGTTTACATTGGCCATACATATAACTTACATCAATTTAAACAGTATAACTTGGGGACAAACCTATCCAAAATTCACTTGAATAGGTTCAGGGGTTTAAAAGTTAGTATGGGCCATAATCCTGAGGCAAGAGGCTGATAAACAGGTCTCTCCAAAACCCAGTGGCGAGGTTGGTTTCGCCACACATCTCTCCCCCCCCAGGGAAGACTAACCAGGTACCTGACCTCACGCCGGTCGGTACCTGAGTTAGTCTGGCAGCCCACCCACAACCCAATACTGGACCTGTTGCATTTGGTAGCCTGTCTCTGTCCAGTGAGTCCACCAAGGTTATGTTGGAAGCTGGTACTCCCGGTCTCTGTGTTGCTCCCTGGCTTGGAGTCTGGTTGTTGGAGGGGGAGACCGACTGTCTCTACCCCCTGTGCTGTAGGTGCAGAGACCACGGTCCCATCTGCACTGTTGTGGGGCTTACTGTCTCCCCCTGGTGCGTTAAGCTGCCGCTTGGGAGAGGGGGTAATGAGCTCCTCTCCCATACATACTTCCAGCCGCTGGGGAGGGCGACCGACCGTGTCCGCTCCCAATACAGTGTCCTGCTGCTGGGGAAAGGAGACTGGGCTCTCTATTCCCTGCTGGACACTCTGCCGCTGGGGAATGGAGACTGGGCTCCCAATTCCCAAAAAATCACTCTGCTGCTGGGGGGCAGGAACAACTACCTCTGCCCCCTGTAACTCAGCCTGCCGCTGGGGAGAGAGGACGCTGCTCTCCTCTCTCTGCATTTCACACTGCCTTCCCGGCATATCACTCTGCTGCTGGAGGGCAGGAACAACTACCTCTGCCCCCTGTAACTCAGCCTGCCGCTGGGGAGGGAGGACGCAGCTCTCCTCTCCCTGCACTTCACACTGCCGCTGGGGAATGGAGACTGGGCTCCCAATTCCCTGCAGGACCGGTGAAGAGACCTCGGTCCCATCTCTACAGGCCACCTGGGGTCCTTCCCAGTAACACTCTACAATATCTGCCCAGCTGAATGGGTCTGGATCTGGGTCTGTCACCTTACTGTCCTGTTGAGCCTTCCCAATGGAGTGGAAGAGATCTCGGTAGTCCTGCTCCAGTTCCCACTCCAGGGTTGCTAGGTGAGCCAGTTCCTGCTCTACTTCATGGGGGTCATCCCACTCATGCCTAGCCTCCCTCTCATAGAAAATGTCCTGAAGTCTGGACTGTGCAGAGCTCCCGAAGTCAGGCTCTGCAAAGGACTCCCATAACAAGCCAGGACCATAAAACTCCTCTCCCTCTGGCTTGTCATGTTCGGCTGTCCAGGGTATATACTGTGCCATATACCACCAAAGCGCCTGGTAGGCATCCTCCAGCCATAGCTCCTGCCATACCCGGTGCTCTAGTTCCTTCACCCATTCCTCCAGGGGCTGCTCTCCCAGGAAGGGCATCCGCAGGGCCACTTGCTTCTGCAACCGCTGCTCTTCACTGGGGAGACTCTCACCCCGCTGGTATTGTACCTTATCCAGGGCCTGGTACCAGATGCCTTTCCTTAATGCATCCCGGCCATCCAGGTCCTCCTCCTCGTATAACACTGCTGGTTCCATCCTGGTGCTTTTAGGGTCGCTGTACTGGGACATGCGTTGTCCTTAAATTGTAGAATCCACAGAAATGGTGTCTCCTGTAGCTGTCCTTCTGGCTGTAGGAACAATCCCGCTGCTTGCCACCAATGTAACCGACCGTTTCAGCAGACAAGGGGTTAAAATCCGTTTAGGCGATGGGCCCCTTTCTTAGAGACAGGCCCAGCTACTGCAGAACACCAATGTCCCGAACTGGATACAAAGTAGCACTCCGAACTGGAACCTCACGAATAGCTGCTAGCAGACGAACAGGAATCAGCTTACACTCCTGGCAATCAGTCCCTAACAGCATACAGCGGATCCCCCCAATAACGAGACAAGGCTCCGTGTTGAGGGTCAAGCAGTGGTCTGACTGTACTTCACGTACAGCCTCTTTTATTCATAAACCACAAACATAGTACTGCCCACAGAGGTTTGAAATATAACCAATCAGTAATTTACAACACATACAATGATACAACATATCCCCACAATGCATCATGGTTTCCTCCCCTCTGTCCCGGAGACAACCGAGGGGCAATCCAATTATCTCTCAGGACAAAGAGAAATCGCCAATACACATGTGCAGACAACAGGACAGACATCACCATTTAAACACACAATGGGACAATGGCACAATAGAAACACACCCAGCATTTTCCTCCCAAGCTGACAAGTTACACTTATTATAAATTGTTACAACTTTGTGAGTTTACATTGGCCATACATATAACTTACATCAATTTAAACAGTATAACTTGGGGACAAACCTATCCAAAATTCACTTGGATAGGTTCAGGGGTTTAAAAGTTAGTATGGGCCATAATCCTGAGGCAAGAGGCGGATAAACAGGCCTCTCCAAAACCCAGTGGCGAGGTTGGTTTCGCCACAGAGGGTGACGTAGTAAGATGACAGTATGGGAGAGGGTGACGTAGGATGGCAGTATGGAGGAGGGTGACGTAGGATGGCAGTATGGAGGAGGGTGACGTAGGATGGCAGTATGGAGGAGGGTGACGTAGGATGGCAGTATGGAGGAGGGTGACGTAGGATGGCAGAATGGAGGAGGGTGACGTAGGATGACAGACTGGGGGAGGGTGACGTAGGATGGCAGTATGGAGGAGGGTGACGTAGTAAGATGACAGTATGGAGGAGGGTGATGTAGTAAGATGACAGTATGGGAGAGGGTGACGTAGGATGGCAGTATGGAGTAGGATGGCAGTATGGAGGAGGGTGACGTAGGATGGCAGTATGGAGGAGGGTGACGTTGTAAGATGACAGTATGGGGGAGGGTGACACTATAGGACAGCAGGATGGAGCAGGGTGATGCTGGAGGACTGCAGTATGGATGTATAGGGGAGGAGTTCAGCATGTGGGCAAGATCTCGTCTGATGGCTCTCGCCAGACCTAGAGCATCGGTGGTAGTCTAAGATTTGCCATTTCCAGCTCCTGGGTTACGGATGGCAGTGGGTGCCTGATCCAGTAAAGATTTCGGCTATGTTATAGTGTATGGTCATTATGGCCTGGGGTGCACTTGGGGCTATGTTATAGTGTATGGTCATTATGGCCTGGGGTGCACTTGGGGCCGGTTAGGGCGTGTACTGAGAGGGGATGGAGGTTATCGGAGAGCACTCGGGGAGTTAGACGTATGATACGTATAGATTCCTTGCTCGTGTCCATACCGGAGGTGCAGGCTCTTCTGTGTTCTGCAGTTGGCGCTGCCCCCGCCATGTTCTGCCATTCATTATTACATGGCCTGTATGTCACATGCTCCACATATGGAATGCATAATGGAAAGCGTCCATTGCTGTCACCATAGAGCCGGATGTCAGTCCGTTCTGTTTTGTCCCATTTCAGGTGGACATTGTGTATTTCTCTGACTGATCCATCTTCTCCAGGATCCCGATGGAGGGCCACGCTCTTATCTGTTTGGATTTTGAGGTGTTTGGAAAGGTTCAAGGTGTTTTCTTTCGTAAATACACCCAGGTAATGGAGGGGCAGCTTGTGGGCCTCCAGTGCTGACCCCGGCGTGTCTGACAGGGTGCTTGTGTTTCCCCTGTTGCAGGCGGAGGGGAATCGTCTGGGTCTGGTTGGATGGGTGCAGAACACAGAAGAAGGAACGGTCAGAGGCCACGTACAGGGTCCTGCAGACAAAGTGCGGGAGATGCAGCAATGGTTGCAGGTGACAGGGAGCCCAAAGTCCAGAATCACAAGGGCCCAAATCGACAATGAAAAGAAGATCCAGCAACTGGAACATAAATGCTTCCAGATCCGCAAGTGACAGTCTCTGCCCTCATGGGGGTCATGGTTTCATTTTTTACAGTCTACATGATGAAATGTTTAGATCAGCGTGGTAGAGAAGCGGCTCCCAAGTGCCTGTGGCATCCGCTCCTACACTGCAATCTTTCCGAACTCAATACATTAGGCATTGTGGACTCTGGACAAGTGCACCATTTCCATCAGTTCTGTCCCTCACTGGCAGCCTAGACCCTGCCAGTGACAATAATGTATAGTGACCACTACCCTCAGCGGACACCTTCACTGAGCATTACATGAGTGATCTGCATGGACACTGATCGGTTCATTAAAATAATGGTCATCGTCATTTGGTGCTTTTCTTGTCTACATATTACATGTCCCATAACACTGTATATAGATATAGATATCACAGTATAGAGGAGGAGGGGGTCATATACAGAGACCGGAGTGTAGATATCACAGTATAGAGAGGGGGGGTCATATACAGAGACCGGAGTGTAGATATCACAGTATAGAGGAGGAGGGGGTCATATACAGAGACCGGAGTGTAGATATCACAGTATAGAGGAGGAGGGGGTCATATACAGAGACCGGAGTGTAGATATCACAGTATAGAGGAGGAGGGGTCATATACAGAGACCGGCGTGTAGATATCACAGTATAGAGGAGGAGGGGGTCATATACAGAGACCGGAATGTAGATATCACAGTATAGAGAGGGAGGGGTCATATACAGAGACCGGAGTGTAGATATCACAGTATAGAGGAGGAGGGTCATATACAGAGACCGGCGTGTAGATATCACAGTATAGAGGAGGAGGGGGTCATATACAGAGACCGGAGTGTAGATATCACAGTATAGAGGAGGGGGGGGTCATATACAGAGACCGGAGTGTAGATATCACAGTATAGAGGAGGGGGGGTCATATACAGAGACCGGAGTGTAGATATCACAGTATAGATGAGGGGGGGGTCATATACAGAGACCGGAGTGTAGATATCACAGTATAGAGGAGGAGGGGGTCATATACAGAGACCGGAGTGTAGATATCACAGTATAGAGGAGGAGGGGTCATATACAGAGACCGGAGTGTAGATATCACAGTATAGAGGAGGAGGGGGTCATATACAGAGACCGGAGTGTAGATATCACAGTATAGAGGAGGAGGGGTCATATACAGAGACCGGAGTGTAGATATCACAGTATAGAGGAGGGGGGGTCATATACAGAGACCGGAGTGTAGATATCACAGTATAGAGGAGGGGGGGGTCATATACAGAGACCGGAGTGTAGATATCACAGTATAGAGGAGGAGGGGTCATATACAGAGACCGGAGTGTAGATATCACAGTATAGAGGAGGAGGGGGTCATATACAGAGACCGGAGTGTAGATATCACAGTATAGAGGAGGAGGGGTCATATACAGAGACCGGAGTGTAGATATCACAGTATAGAGGAGGAGGGGGTCATATACAGAGACCGGAGTGTAGATATCACAGTATAGAGGAGGGGGGGTCATATACAGAGACCGGAGTGTAGATATCACAGTATAGAGGAGGAGGGGGTCATATACAGAGACCGGAGTGTAGATATCACAGTATAGAGGAGGAGGGGGTCATATACAGAGACCGGAGTGTAGATATCACAGTATAGAGAGGGAGGGGTCATATACAGAGACCGGAGTGTAGATATCACAGTATAGAGGGGGGAGGGGGTCATATACAGAGACCGGAGTGTAGATATCACAGTATAGAGGAGGAGGGGGTCATATACAGAGACCGGAGTGTAGATATCACAGTATAGAGGAGGAGGGGTCATATACAGAGACCGGAGTGTAGATATCACAGTATAGAGGAGGAGGGGGTCATATACAGAGACCGGAGTGTAGATATCACAGTATAGAGGAGGGGGGGGTCATATACAGAGACCGGAGTGTAGATATCACAGTATAGAGGAGGAGGGGTCATATACAGAGACCGGAGTGTAGATATCACAGTATAGAGGAGGAGGGGGGGGTCATATACAGAGACCGGAGTGTAGATATCACAGTATAGAGGAGGAGGGTCATATACAGAGACCGGAGTGTAGATATCACAGTATAGAGGAGGAGGGGGTCATATACAGAGACCGGAGTGTAGATATCACAGTATAGAGGAGGAGGGGTCATATACAGAGACCGGAGTGTAGATATCACAGTATAGAGGAGGGGGGTCATATACAGAGACCGGAGTGTAGATATCACAGTATAGAGGAGGGGGGTCATATACAGAGACCGGAGTGTAGATATCACAGTATAGAGGAGGAGGGGGTCATATACAGAGACCGGAGTGTAGATATCACAGTATAGAGGAGGGGGGGTCATATACAGAGACCGGAGTGTAGATATCACAGTATAGAGGAGGAGGGGGTCATATACAGAGACCGGAGTGTAGATATCACAGTATAGAGGAGGGGGGGGTCATATACAGAGACCGGAGTGTAGATATCACAGTATAGAGGAGGAGGGGTCATATACAGAGACCGGAGTGTAGATATCACAGTATTGTCACGGCTGAGAATGGGGGAAATCCTCAGCCGTGTGCAGCCAGGTGATGGTATGGCTGCTTGACCAGGACAAACAGGATTAGGGAGCAGGTCACCTCCTAAACGCATCCCTAACCTGACCCTGGCTCCTAGCTACATGAGCCAACCTTGATGGTAGGAGGGCTCATGCTCTGGAACCTAAAAGTCCCTGCTAGCCCTCAAGATGGCCCTAAGCTAGGAGCTGAGTAAGACGACCCACACCTCCTAGGCACGGAGGAGCAGGAGTCTCAACGGCCAAGCTGTTGGGAAAAAAGGGGAAACATAAACAGACTAACGGAAATGGCAGGTCAACTGCCACAGCCTTGCTGACTGGATCCCTGACACAGAGAATCCAGAACCATTAGCTGCACAAACCAACATAAGAAAATCCCAACAGACCATCACCCAGACATGACACATACAGGTAAGCATAAACTTAATAAGACATAAAACCTGAACTTAAACCTATGACCACAGTGGTGGCTCTCACAGAGGAATGGAAAGCACAGGAGACTGCTTCAGCTAGCAAGACAGAAGCAACCTACTGAGCCCTGCTGGAGAGAGGGTATATATAGGCCAAAGTGGCCACACCCAAAGGTTGGACACACCCAGTGACATCACATACACACTGGGAAGGAAGTTAACCCTTCCAATGCCACAGAAGGGAAAACACATACATAAAGGGAAAGTGCACACAATAACATACAACACAGTGCACACAACAAACACACCTAACAAAAGGTTGCTAGGTGTGACCGCATGCCAGGGCAGCAAGCTGCCTAGCAACGCTCAGGCTGCTCTGCTGCTAAACCCCAACACTGGTTGCCCGCGGCAACCACAAGTGAGGCCACAGACAAGCGGCCCTCACCCGTGGTTGAAGACCCATGCAAAACCGCCGGCAACTGCATGCGGTAAGAAGTCACGGTCATGGGCCTGGCCGTGACAAGTATAGAGAGGGAGGGTCATATACAGAGACCGGAGTGTAGATATCACAGTATAGAGGAGGGGGGGTCATATACAGAGACCGGAGTGTAGATATCACAGTATAGAGAGGGAGGGGTCATATACAGAGACCGGAGTGTAGATATCACAGTATAGAGAGGGAGGGGTCATATACAGAGACCGGAGTGTAGATATCACAGTATAGAGGAGGAGGGGGTCATATACAGAGACCGGAGTGTAGATATCACAGTATAGAGGAGGAGGGGGTCATATACAGAGACCGGAGTGTAGATATCACAGTATAGAGGAGGAGGGTCATATACAGAGACCGGAGTGTAGATATGTATAGAGGAGGGGGGGTCATATACAGAGACCGGAGTGTAGATATGTATAGAGGAGGGGGGGTCATATACAGAGACCGGAGTGTAGATATCACAGTATAGAGGGGGGGGGGGCATATACAGAGACCGGAGTGTAGATATCACAGTATAGAGGGGGGAGGGGGTCATATACAGAGACCGGAGTGTAGATATCACAGTATAGAGGAGGAGGGTCATATACAGAGACCGGAGTGTAGATATCACAGTATAGAGGAGGGGGGGGGTCATATACAGAGACCGGAGTGTAGATATCACAGTATAGAGGAGGGGGGGGTCATATACAGAGACCGGAGTGTAGATATCACAGTATAGAGGGGGAGGGGGTCATATACAGAGACCGGAGTGTAGATATCACAGTATAGAGGAGGGGGGGGGGCATATACAGAGACCGGAGTGTAGATATCACAGTATAGAGGAGGAGGGGGTCATATACAGAGACCGGAGTGTAGATATCACAGTATAGAGGGGGAGGGGGTCATATACAGAGACCGGAGTGTAGATATCACAGTATAGAGGAGGGGGGGTCATATACAGAGACCGGAGTGTAGATATCACAGTATAGAGGAGGGGGGGTCATATACAGAGACCGGAGTGTAGATATCACAGTATAGAGGAGGGGGGGTCATATACAGAGACCGGAGTGTAGATATCACAGTATAGAGGAGGAGGGTCATATACAGAGACCGGAGTGTAGATATCACAGTATAGAGGAGGAGGGTCATATACAGAGACCGGAGTGTAGATATCACAGTATAGAGGAGGGGGGTCATATACAGAGACCGGAGTGTAGATATCACAGTATAGAGAGGGGGGGTCATATACAGAGACCGGAGTGTAGATATCACAGTATAGAGGAGGAGGGGGTCATATACAGAGACCGGAGTGTAGATATGTATAGAGGAGGGGGGGTCATATACAGAGACCGGAGTGTAGATATGTATAGAGGAGGGGGGGGGCATATACAGAGACCGGAGTGTAGATATCACAGTATAGAGAGGGAGGGTCATATACAGAGACCGGAGTGTAGATATCACAGTATAGAGGAGGGGGGGGTCATATACAGAGACCGGAGTGTAGATATCACAGTATAGAGGAGGGGGGGGTCATATACAGAGACCGGAGTGTAGATATCACAGTATAGAGGGGGAGGGGGTCATATACAGGGACCGGAGTGTAGATATCACAGTATAGAGGAGGAGGGGGTCATATACAGAGACCGGAGTGTAGATATCACAGTATAGAGGGGGGGGGGTCATATACAGAGACCGGAGTGTAGATATCACAGTATAGAGGAGGGGGGGGGTCATATACAGAGACCGGAGTGTAGATATCACAGTATAGAGGAGGGGGGGGGGGTCATATACAGAGACCGGAGTGTAGATATCACAGTATAGAGGAGGGGGGGGGGGGGTCATATACAGAGACCGGAGTGTAGATATCACAGTATAGAGGAGGAGGGGTCATATACAGAGACCGGAGTGTAGATATCACAGTATAGAGGAGGGGGGTCATATACAGAGACCGGAGTGTAGATATCACAGTATAGAGGGGGAGGGGGTCATATACAGAGACCGGAGTGTAGATATCACAGTATAGAGGAGGGGGGGTCATATACAGAGACCGGAGTGTAGATATCACAGTATAGAGGAGGGGGGTCATATACAGAGACCGGAGTGTAGATATCACAGTATAGAGGAGGGGGGGTCATATACAGAGACCGGAGTGTAGATATCACAGTATAGAGGAGGGGGGGTCATATACAGAGACCGGAGTGTAGATATCACAGTATAGAGGGGGG